>NC_041723.1:18534137-18690270 GCF_900700375.1 Denticeps clupeoides
TCTCCCTCCCTCTCTCCCTTTACTCTTTCTTCTCATTTTTGATTTCTCTGTAACTTTGGTACCTTCTTACATACAATATTCACATGTAACTGCAATAATAATTTTCCGGTGTTAATAAATTAGAAACTGTTCATTTTTTAACCTCTATTGTGTCATGCCTCTTTCTGCCAGGTAACATCAAGTTGGAGTGGTTTGAATACAGTGCTTTTGTGTGTAGAGAGAGAGTTTTTTTACACTCTGTTCTCTCTCCACTGTCTGTTTACATGAACATATGAATTAATGGGAGCAGGTTTGAAATTAGAGCTGTGTGTGAGTGAGTGCCATCACTGTGGACTTTTCCCCCATTTACTTATTTATTTATTAAAAATTCATGTCAAAAACGAGATAGGACTGCTAGTTAATGGTTGCTTTGCTAGTTATGGTTTGTATCCGAAACAAATTCTGAAGATGTTACACTAGATGTGATATTATTACAGCACCATGAAAATAATGACTGTCCACACTTAGCATTTACACTCTCAAATACAAATTAGGGTCTAGAGTGCATCACTGGTGCAATCAGCAGCTCTGATCTCCCTGTAAATCTTCATTCAGCCTGAAGGAAGGTATATGCAGAGCCACATGGGGATGATTAATGACAGCCAAACTGTTTCTGCAGCGGAGCACATTGGCAGCCGGGTGCTGCTGGTTAAACACACTGAAAATCAAGTGTCATCATTTCTGTCAATTTGGTGCTCTGGGAACGTAAGGGAAGTCCTATTTAGACAAGACAACAGCACTGACCTCCAAGAAACAATTGTTGCTAATAATCAAGATTGCAGTCAATTGTCCTGCTTACTCTATTCAGTCTGAATAGAGCACCACCTCAAAAAAACAAGATATGAAGAGTTCCTCTGCAGTTCTACACAAGCTCTACTTTGTTGTTCCATTCAAGGATTCTGCTTGTTGGCCCCATGAAACATCCATGTCCTGTACTGTACTGTGCAGGAAGTGCTCATTTACTGAAGAAAAACAGAAATGGCCATCATAGGCATCAATATACATATGACAAAACATACAGATTCACAACACTAATGCTCCCCAACCATTTATGCTGCCGGACCAGGAAGACCATGGTGAAAACGTAACCGGTGTGTATGCGTAATTGTGTGGAACTATGGATGAATAATGAAGCTGAAGCAGTGGGTACCTCACTTTTTGCTAGGATGGTTAACAATAAGTAAATAAATAAATGAGACTGTTAACCTATGGTGTGTTGTCTTTATTTGAGAAAGGGAATTTATTTGTTTCATTTGTAAAACCAGAGGCCTAAACATGCATTGCAATCAGCAATTATTTTGGAATATATATATATATATATATCCCCACAAAAACTGAGTTAGTGTTTTAGACACAGGAGAGCCAGTAATTAAAAGTGAACAGATCTCAAAAGGCATTTTGCTTAGGAAAATCTGAATCAGTGCTGAACTACATCATCATGGATGTGAAATGAAAAATTTTTATGAACCAATAACAGACATAAACAAAAATAAAAGGGATAATTGTGAAATAATGACAGGTGATTCTAGATGCTAATACCTCACTGCATGTTATTCTTTAATTAAGTGTTAAAATGTGCCCAAAATACTGCAAGTTGAGCACCAACCCAGCTTTGCAACAGAAAGGCGACTAAAACACTGTTGACACTCCTGTTCTCCTGTAATCTCAGATAACCATGATTACACCCTTAGGTGACCATCACCTGGAGGGACGTGAAAAGTATAATTAAGGTGTCTTCGGCAATTTGTGTGTGGTGTTTCATTTTTTGCATCTGTATTAAAACCCATTTCTTTGAACAATATGCTTATGTAAATGACAAACAAGCCCATTTTTATTGTTTATTAACTGTTGTATTCTGCATATTTTATTACAACACAGCATCTAACACAAGGGCCTTTTTAGGGGCATGACCTTCCTTAATGAAGGAAGCTTGAAACCTGTTGAATGTGAGCGAAACATCAAACAGCAGCAACTGGCCACCTGTCAGTGGGGGTGGGATGGGGTGGAGGGTTTTGGGGCGGTACGGAGCAATGGCTCCTCTTAAAGTGTGTCAACACATTTCCATATTATGCTTCTCTGTGTTTTTGACAGTATAAGACTACAGAAGACAATGGTTTTCTTCCTTTTTTTAGTGCTGCAAAGCATTAGACAGATACAGCGTGGGCAGGCGGGTGAGGGACTGCGTCAAAGCAGTCCTCTGAATGTACAACATGAGTGCGAGCACACGGCTCACGTGGAAAGTTTCCTTTTGGACATGACTCATCCAATTTGTTTTTGCTTCTTTAAATTTCATTCATGGGGGCCCCCTCCCCCATTCCCCCACACACTCATTCTCTGTGTCTCTATCCATAGAGCAAACACAGGGGCCGGCCTGGTGACACATGCCACAGGCTCAGCCTCCTTGGTGGGAGGGTGGCAGTGGGACAGATCCTTCAATTTTGTGGATTGGGGGAGCACAGCTGGTCTTTTCTGTCGACTCACACAGGTGTTTGTTGAAGGAAACGTGACACTGTCCTCATTAAAAGAAGTCGGCCTTTTCCTTGGCCCCCACCCATCCATGTCCATGCCACTCCCCACCTGAGGAGAGGGGGTTGGGGGCAGCAGCGATAAGCTCACGTTGCACAGCGCAGTCCGCCTGCGTCATGAATCACCGAGTACAGGGTGAGTCATCAGGAACAAACTGGGATGGCGAACCCTCCGGGAACCATTCCAACGCTCCTTTTTAAAGCTGACACGGAACCAGTCTGCAACCAAGTGCTTTGTTATAAACATTTACTCAGTGGCCTCTGGCTAAACAGTCATCCCCAGTCTAAAATTCCATTGTGTTTCTTTTTTCCCTGAGATTTACTTCCTGTGCCAGCACACAGTGCAGGATGAACACAATTAGGCTCAGTTCGCGGTGTTCTTTTAAAGATGGGGATCTTCACATTATCCTGTAGCCTTACAGCTTACATTCCTGACCCTGAGCTTGTGTAGATCCTGTGTATATTTATCTCCTCTGACAAATGGGGGACGCTGCCTCCAACATCTGTCTGGGGCCAGGCTCCCCCGGAGCTGACACAGATGGAGCAGGAGTGTTGTGTGTCTTCACACATTTCCATTTTTGAACTGTGCCTGAAGTTGTCCTGCCACCAAAAATAACCTCCATTCCATCATGACCTTATATGTGCAAAGGGGGTTTGTGGCAGGAGCTGCCTGAGGAGGAAGCATGTAAACCAGGCCACACAATACAGACACACAACATGCAGCTGACGGAGCTCAACAGGGAGTGCCTGCTCCACCTCTTCTCCTTCCTGGATAAGGACAGCCGCCTTAGCCTGTCCCTGACCTGCCACTGGCTGAGGGACGTCTTCCTGGAGCCCAGGCTATGGTCACTGCTCCGCTTCAGATCCCCGGGTGAACTGCTGAGGGACAATTTTGTCCTGGGCCCCTCCCTCAGGCATCTGGCCGTGTGCTGGCACTCCAGTCGGGTGAAGGTGTGCAACATCGAGGACTGGATGAAGAGCAGCTTCCAGAAGGACCTCTGCAGGAAACACAAGAATGTTGTCAGCGCCTTTCTGGCCCGCGTGTGTCACGTGTGAGTGTTTTCATGCTCTCCCCATTGGTGTCACCTCACGACACTTTCACCACGTCACGTCCCAGAGTGACATGCATGCCCATGACAGACTGTTCTTATAGCAGGACATGCTGCACTCAACATCGGATGACTTGTAGCATCTTGGCCTAGTTGATTGTTTCAAATGTTGCTTTTTAAGATTGTTTAACGTTTTAGACAATAGGACCAATGGGTGCTAAACGCAGCAAGGAAACCAGACCCATGCTAAGGGTGCACTGCTGTGATTAGCACCAGTTGGAAGACATTGCCCAATAAGACAAACTAGTGCAAAGATCAAATGTGTAATCAGGTTTTGTCAGTTGATCTGGATGAATTTGACAAAATCTTGTGTGATAGCAGCCCTGTGCTGTCAGTCCAGTCCTCCAGCTGACAATGATCAGCAGTCCTGCTCATGATATGAAATCTGCTACTGGAACTTGTTGTTTCTTTTGGAGCATTCCTGAAACGTGCAGAACTCAATTATTTTTTACTTTTTAAATCTCAACTTAATGGTAATAAGGCATGTTGTTTTTTTTTTTAAAGATAATTAAATGAATTAGCATTTCATTAATGTGAGTAAAATAATGCAAATAAAAGTATGGTGTGCTAGCTGGCTCACTTAAAGCACAGAAATATTCTGCTGGTACCCTCAAGTGGTATTCCGTTTTATGGCATTTTAAGGAAATAATTATATCTGGGCCAATACATTGCTCAGAAATACAGAGGTAAATAATAATGTCCATTACCTCCCCAACAATGGTAATTTGATATACAAAAATGAGCAGCATGGAGGGTTTTATTACAAAATCATGGCATCACTGGTAAAACAAAACAAAAAGGCAATTGTGTAAGGAAGAGCTGAAGTTGGGTTGCAGTGTTCCTCTGGACCTGGCAGGATACTGGGACTGGACACAGGGTGGATATCAAAAAAATCCAGCCACTCCTCTTTATATCCACTAATAAGGCTTCAAAATTTGTCATTGATTGAATTGGTGGTTGGCCGTAAGTTAATTGACTTGGGGTCTGATGTGCAGCTTAGCTGTAGAGATGAATTACTCTCCCCAGGCGGGTGGAGGTCTCTGCACAGTGTTTCGCTGGAGGAGGGTAATGGCTGGAGACAGGGTGGCCGGCATTGACTGCAGCTGAATCAACCATCACAGAGCATCTGGATCCAGATGCTGAATGTGTACATTCAGGATGTTCAGCCTGCCAGAGGGAGGGTCCTACTTAATTAAGAATATGAAAATGACATTATATCCAAACAGAGAATTTTAATAACACCAGTGCTGGAAAAAATACATGAATGAATAAAGGCAAGCTTCACACTATGAAAGGATAATGGCCGAGGGGAATGTCTCTTGTACATCTGGACAGCCCACATGATTTATACAAGCAGGTGGAGCTACAATCGCCTCTTTGTTGCTGTTGGGGGACTCGCACATGTGCGCCTCAGCCGGCCTGTTCTGCTAATCTGGAGTCTTCACACACAGACACACAGAGACCTTTTAACACTAATTAAGACCCAGACTAAAATAAAATATCTATGTATGTAGTTTGTATGAATATAATTTTATGAATATAATGAATGATATAATTAAATATATTATGAATATAATGAATATAATGTTTTTTTATAAATATCAGTTTTCAGCTTGAAAGGCCTTGTCAGACAAATGACTGTTTTGTTAAAAACTGCAGAAACTTAAATACTTAAATGAGAAATAGGTTCCTCAACCTCTTCTCAACACAAAATGTCAAAATGTCCAAACTGTGCTTAAAGTGTCAATGTTATTATATTTCTTCTTAGGAAATATTTACAAAAATCTTAGACAACCTTTGAGACACTATATAAAAACACATTAAATATAGTAGAAATGTACACCTTTTAACTGAATATAAATAATTATTCAGATACCATTATAAAAACAAATAGTTTTGGCATATCCCTAACATCATACAATCATAACATGCAGAATATGATACAGGTTTTATCAGTATATGAATCATCTTAGATTAGCTACAGAAGGAAATTTTCTTTTCAGACTTAATAGTATATTCTGTGTAATGATTACACAGCTAGAACATACACCCACTTCACACTAAACAGTTCAAGTCGTTGCCACATTGAGTGTTTGTAATTCAGTCATTTTAAAAATTTCTGTTGATTCTCACAGTGGCTGTACTGGAAAAGCAGAGGTGAAATTATCTTAAAAAGATTACTCTGCAAACAACTCATCATAGTGTATGACATCACAGTGGGCAAAACAACGACCCCTCATAAATGCACATGACTTCAGTTCTGTGCTTGTGGTTTTTTGGTGTGACTATTACTTGAATCCCACCAAACACACCAGGCCAGTCAGTGTGCAGACAAGTTGAATGACACAAGCAGTAATCAATCATGACAGCATTTCAAACACAAAAGAGGCAAGTGTGTGCAGCCACAGTCCAGTGCTCTGCTGGGTTTTATGATGCCATGAGTGGAACTGGCATGAGACCATTCCCTCAGACAGTTTGGGGTCATTTAGACGTGTCCTTGTTTTTGATTGTTTTGATCAATAACTAATCAAAAATTCTATCCAGACATTGTCAATGTTGTACATAACTATGGTAAGATTAGTGTTGTGTGAATTTTATTAACTTTGTCAGTGTTTCTTATAATTTTTTTTAGATTTTCTATAAGGCTCATGTTTTTAAAGCTCAAGTAAATTTGAAATGACTTGACTTTTGAATAGTAGTTAAACATAATTTTCTTGTTCTTGCGAAATGAATGCTGTAGCAGCTGGAAGTCACTCTCTCTCTCTGTGTCTCATTGCTGCAGTCAAACGAAGACTGGTGGTGTAGCAGAGAAAATATATGTCCCTTTACATTTACATTTACAGCATTTGGCAGACGCCCTTATCCAAAGTTATCATCGATGCAGAGATCAATTCCGGTTGACTAGGACCCCCAACTATGAATACAATCTTTTTATTCACTCTGTTGTAGATTCTGTACACAAGTTCGATAATAAGAAAGTTACAAGTTAATCTAAATATTCTTTAAAAAAGAAGGTCTTGAGCTGTCGTTTGAAAATACTCAGTGACTGAGCTGTTCTGACCTCGAGGGGAAGTTCATTCCACCACCGAGGGGCCAAGACGGAGAAGAGTCTAGATGAATGTCTTCCTTTCACTTTTAGCGATGGAGGGACCAGGCGAGCAGTACTGGAGGTTCTGAGAATACGAGATGCATTTACTAAAACACAGACATCTGCACAAAGGAAGGGAGGTGCCAGAAAAGAGGACAGCACTGTTATGTAACGGGGGAGGGTAAGGCTTGTATATCCTGATTACACTCATCAGCCTAAGGGAAGAGAAAACGTTCTTAACACAATCCGTCCAATTTGACGACTTTAGATCCCTGCCTGCCCTATATCTTCCTGTGTCTACACTTATCCTTTTATCAACACAGAGTGTCATCTCAGCCCCACAACAGCCACGTGGACGTTGTCCCTCCTCCTACCCCCGATCAGGGGTTATTGGGACAGCACCCACAGCATCAGTAAGCAACTGGAATGTGTTTTTGCCTCACTTGTGGTTTAAAACGGCAAGATTATGTAAGTCTTTATGTAATCTGCATCGGCGAATGTGGATGACAACCCCAGAGCGGCTGCCATCAGCTGTGCACGTGCGTGTGTCCGTGTGTGTACGTGTGTGTTTGTGTGTGAGCCTCAATGCCTGGAGCGAGTCCACCAGCAGGCTGCAGCACTTCCTCAGCATTAAGGACATGGGTCACAGCTCAGAAGACTGAACACTTCTTTTTTTCTGATGATGACATTCAAAATGCAGCTCATAAACACATTCAGCTTTTCTCTGAAAAAAAGCATCAGCATAACAATCAGCTAGATTTGATTTAAAACCCCCTCATCACCCCAAGTTATTGATTATACCACCACAAAATTTTTTTGCATGCTGAGCAATTTCCAGCTGGATGTGTGTGTGTGATAAGTATCAGTTACGCACTAAGCCACACTACAGCCCGAGATCAGATCACATTGCTGTTTCGCCATAAGTGTCATTTACCACCTATTGACACATGACTCTGCGTGGGCCTTGATCCATGTAACTGTTTGTTATCTGATTCCATGCCTGAAGCACTCAGCACACTCGTGCCGGAAACCCAACATTTTTTTTCTTTTCTTGAGACTGTTATCTTAAGAGAGACAGCCTCTCTTCCAAACATGCTAATCCCCTATCTTTCAGGTTAGTTAAAGCACAACACCAGCGGCCAGCTGTGCTCAAGTTGTTTTGAGAATGAAAGTCCTGGCTTCAGTCAGTTTAGACTCTAAACACATCATGCGTGAACGTGATCCTCCCTGTAACCCTCCCTTTTTCCCATTATCTCGGTCTCTCTGAACAGGTGCCCAAACCTGCTGTCCCTGACCCTGTCAGGCTGTGGCCACGTCACAGACCACGACATTGTCAGCCTCCTGCAGAGATGCGGGCGCCTTCGCAGGCTGTGCCTGGAGAACTGCTCGCGGCTCACCGACTCCACCCTACAGGCCGTGGTGACCCATGGGCATGGCCTGGCTGAGGTGAGACTGGACTTCTGTCGCAACGTGAGCCAAGCGGGGCTGCAGGTGGCGCGGGAGCGTAGGCCGGAGCTGCGGCTGAGCGCCGATCGCAGCGCTGGGATGATCCCTGACAGCCTGCCGGATGAGAAAGTGCCTATCAGAAGAGCTATGCAGAAGGTCCTGCTATTCTCATGAGGGCTGTCAATTCCTACATTTTCCAGTTATTTCCTTTTTTTAAGGTGGACTCATTCCATGGCACCAAATTCCCAATTATTAACTATAAAGACAATAAAGACCATGTGACTGTTGCACTACAGGCACAATTTAAAGGTGACCTGTGACCTAGTTACCAAAACTGTAAATTTTTCTAATAACTGTACTGATAATATTTGTTCTACATTGTAGTACATTAAATAAAAGAAACATAAAATTTTGGTATTGAACTATTTTTGTCAGTTCACTGTTACTGATGAAAAAGACTTAAAACAGCAGCTGGCTGGCGCAGGTCACAGCCTCACATTTCTGGAGTTCATGGCCAGCGGTCATGTGACCGCCCGTCACGCTGATGCCGCGCTACAGCTCAACCTGCGACTGCGGCGATTGACAGCGTCGCTCGTTCGCTGGACGCCGCGTTTCGGTTGCGTAATCGCGGGTTACGCGAACGCTCCCGGACTCGGACACGCTGGCCGCTTACGCAAGTTTGCTACGGTTCTGCGCCGCTTTACGGTAAAGTACTGACCTCACAGCGGCAGGCGAGGTGCTGCGAGGACGCGCTGGCAGCCGGCCAAGTATTATGTAAGCGAGTTTGATACGTATTGAAGTAGGTTGGCCGGCGCGGTGTCTGCGCGCTCCACGTGACCACGCAATTTTTGTTGTGTACGTTATGTCCGCGCAGTTTTCAGGCCATAAAACGCCGGAATGCTGCTAATGTACTTAAAATCTTTGCTGTCATAGACTTGTAATAACATTATGACCACGCGTTATGTAAATAAGTGAAGGAAGCAAACGAACATTTAGTCTTAGTGTTGGTAGCAGAAAAAATTGTCAGCACACAGTGACACAACGAAATTGACAATTCCAATATCAGCTACAGCAAATGAATAACCACCATGTTCACAGACACACATTACTTTGTGAAAGTGGAGATTTTTTTATGAGGAAGGTCTGTGAATGTTGCTGGGGTAGTGGTGGCCTAGTGGTTAAGGAAGTGGCCGCGTAATCAGAAGGTTTCCGGTTTGAATCCCAATCCGTCAAGGTGCCACTGAGGTGCAAAAGGAGCAAAGTACCGTCCCCACACACTGCTCCCTGTCATGGCTGCCCACTGCTCACTATGAGTGATGGGTTAAAAGCAGAGGACACAATCCATTGTCACTTTACTGAGGTGTACTTGAAGGGTTCAAAAATCCTTCAGGAACGGTTTAAGTAACAGTGGGTTGAAGGTGTTGAATTGCCCTACATATTTTACAGATCTTAATCCAACCCAGTATGTGTGGGATGTACCTGGAAAAATGAGTCTGATTCATAAAATCACCACCTCGCAACTTACAGGACCTTCTACTGACGGCTTGATGCCAGATACCACAGTGAACCTAGTGGAGTCATTGACTGTTTTGGACACAAAATGGAGACCTAGTCAATCGGTTTATGATTAGGAAACATTAATCACCCCCTTCTTTTAAAAAAATTATTTTGTTTTTTTTCTGAAAAAGCATCTTAGGGCATTAAGTTAAAATTTTTTTGAGGCCTGTTGCTTAGATGGCAGTGGAGAAGTTTAAAACATATGCTTTAATGTGTCATGACTGACTCGATCTGTAGGCAGGTAATTATTTTCTTTGCGAGTGCCAGTCCACTCCCCAGAGTTATGCAATATTGCTGAACCTTGCAGGCTTTTTAGATGGGCTGATAGAGTCAGAGAAACAGTGGGGGAGGTAGTCTGTAGTTTCATATCTAGTCTTCCTTGATAAAATAAAACCAGACGCCATGTCTTTAAGTGCTGGAAAGAAGGGCTAATGGCAGTAGCTTGCAAGAAGCATGCACGGTGTTGCTGATAATGTACTGACTCTGAAATCTTCCATGTTCAGCCAGAGAACCAGACACAGCTGGCCAGTGTTAAGGGGACAGTTCTTGTCCTTGGCCAGGAACTGGGGCAGAAAGGGAGCACATTTTTGGTCTGTTCAAGGTGAAAGGGCTTTTAGTTGCCAGGGGTAACAGTCAGCAAACACCTGAAACCTGTTGCACAGTACACACATTCGGCTTCTGGGAAGCACCAGACCCATGTGTCCAAACTGTAGCACAAGGCTGCATTTTTAATTGTTATTGCCGCTTTTTTTTTATAATCTAGATATAATGTTTATATACTTTTTGCATGCAAGGACGCAAACATGTTGATATAACTGATAACTCTGGGGATCGGACCACCAAAGCTTAAGCCTGGTGGTCGGGCTTTTTTGGTGTTTCATTATTGGACTTCTGTGCAAGCCGCAAGTTTGGCCATAACGAACATTATGTTCGAACATAAGGATGCCCCTGGTACACTTGGTTCCAGGGCAGCCTAGGTCGCAGGTCGATGATTGACTTTGTTGTCGTATCGTCTGACCTGTGACCATATGATTTGGATACTCTGGTGAAGAGAGGAGCGGAGCTGTCAACTTATCACCACCTGGTGGTGAGTTGGATCAGATGGCAGGGGAAGATGCCATGTAGGCCTGGCAGACCCGAACGTATAGTAAGGTTCTGCTAGGAATGTCTGGCAGAAGAACCTGTCAAGATCGTCTTCAATTCCCTCCTCTGGCAGAGCTTTGACCGCGTCCCGTGAGCAGTGGGGAACATTGAGTCCGAATGGACCTTGTTCCACTCTGCAATTGTTGAGGCAGCTGTTGCTAGCTGTGGTCGCAAGGTGGCTGGTGCCAGTTGGGGCAGTAACCCCCGTACCCGCTGGTGGACACCAGAGATTAGGGGAGCAGTCAGGCTGAAGAAGGAGGCCTACAGGGCATGGCTGGTCTCTGGGTCTCCAGAAGCAGCAGACAGGTACCAGACGGCCAAGCAGGGTGCAGCAGTGGCAGTCGCCGAGGCAAAATCTCAGGCATGGGAGGAGTTCGGTGAGGCCATGGAGAAAGACTACTGATTGGACCCAAAGAGGTTCTGGCAAACCATCCGACACCTCAGGAGAGGAAGGCAGCAACTCGCACAGTTTACAGTGGGGATGGGGAGCTGCTGACTTCGACTGGGGCTATAGTCGGGCGGTGGAAGGAATTGAGGAGCTCCTCAATCCCACCAATGCGCATTCCAAGGAGGAACCAGAGCTGGTATGGACTGTCTAATCTCAGGGGCAGAAGTTGCTGAGGTAGTGAAACAGCTATACAGCAGCGGAGCCCGGGGGGTGGATGAGAGCCATCCTGGGTATCTCATAGCTATGGATGTTGTTATAGGGATGTCGTGGTTGACACATCTCTGCAACATTGCGTGGACACCAGGGGCAGTTCCGGTGGATTGGCAGACCGGGGTGGTGGTCCCCATTTTTAAGAAGGGGACCAGAGGGTGTGTTCCAACTATAGGGGCATCACACTCCTCAGCCTCCCTGGAAAGGTCTACTCCAAGGTACTGGAGAGGAGGGTCTGATCGATAGTTGAATCTCAGATTGAGGAGGAGTAATGTGGTTTTCGTCTTGGCCGTGGAACTGTGGACCAGCTCTTTACCCTAGCTGGGGTGATGTAGTGGGCATGGGAGTTTGCCCAACCAATCCAAATGTGTTTTGTGGAGTTGGGGAAGGCTTATGACCGTGTCCCCAGGGGCACCCTATGGAAGGCGCTCCAGTAGTATGCAGTGGATGGCCTTTTGTTAAGGGCCATTCAGTCCCTGTACCAGAGGAGTGTGAGCTTGGGCCGCATAAGTTGGACCTGTTCCCGGTGAGGGTTGGACTCTGCCAGGGCTGCCCTTTGTTACCGGTTCTGTTCATAACCTATATGGACAGAATTCCTATGCACAGCTGGGGTGTGGAGGGTGTTGAGTTTTGTGACAGGATAATCTTGTCTCTGCTTTTTGCAGATGGTCCTCCTAGCTTCATCAGGCTCTGAACTTCAGCTCTTGATGGGTAGGTTCGCAGCCAAGTGTGAGGCGGCTGGGATGAGGATTAACACCTCCAAATCTGAGACCACGGTTCTCGACCGGAAAAGGGTGGCTTGCCAACTCCTGGTTGGGAGAGAGATCCTGCCCCAAGTGGATGAGTTTTAAGTATCTCAGGGTCTTGTTCACAAGTGAGGGAAGAAGGGAGCAGGAGATCGACAGGCAGATTGGGACACCACCGATCTGTCCTGGTGAAGAGGGAGCTGAGCCAGAAATCAAGGCTGGTGTCCCTCAAGACTCAGTGCAAGGTCCTCTCCTTTTCTCCCTCTACGCGAGTTCACTTGGTGAAGTCATTTCCTCACATGGATTATCCTACCACTGCTATGCTGACAACACACAACTCCTCTTCTCCTTCAAGCAGCATCCTTGTCACCCACGTCCAGTTCTTGGTGTGATGCCTTTCGGTTGTAATATGCTTTCTGGCCTTCTGCACCCTTTTGGAGTCGTTGTTGGGCAAAAAGTAAATGTGGTTCTCAAATGCCAGTGCAGTTCATCGCGGTACTGGTGAGTGGTGTAGGCGGTGACAAGGTTGGTGTCTCCTGGCTGGTATAGCAGGTGTAATGGCAATGTCATTTGCCGGCCTGTCATCAGTTCGGAGGGAGACACACCCGTTGCTTCATTTGGAGTTTCTCTGATGGCCATGAGCACCAGTGGAAGTTTCACATCCCAGTCCTTTTGGTTGTGGGACATAAACCTTTCGTAGCATGCTGACTACGTGTCACGACTACGGACTTACGGGGGAAGGAAGCGCAGAGGTGTGACATGTTGGGAACATAAACTCAAGAACATAAAAACATAAACACCTTCACGAATGGAGGTCAAGTTCATGAGCAAGTTCACAAAAATGCCGTCCCTCCCGAAGGGGCGGAAAAGTCCGGCCTTTATGCGGCGTCAGGATTGGCCACCGGTGATAAGCACAGCTGCAGTCAATCCTGACAGAGCCCCCCCTCCAAGGGCTATGGCCTGGCTCCCCGGCGTGGTCCCGCATGGCGGCTCCGGACCCTCGGCCTGGCTCCCCGGCGTGGTCCCGCATGGCTGCCCCGGACCCTCGGCCTGGCTCCCCGGCGTGGTCCCGCATGGCTGCCCCGGACCCTCGTACCTGCACACAATAATCAGGGCCGATCCATCTGGCTACGTGTGGGCCCTGTCTCCACACGTTCCCTCTGAGACGTCTTGTGTCACCCCCTGCACTGGGCAGGGAGATTGTCCCGGAGCCTCCAGCGACTGTTCCAGACACCCCAGGCTGATGCCTTCTTGGCACGTGCAGCCCCTCTCACTGCACGCCCCTGGTGCCAAGGGGGGGGCATTGCCAGACCATCCGGCTAGCCCCTTCTGCGGCCTGCCTGTCCCAGCTGGGTCCTCATGCCTACCAGGGGGCTCTATGGCGCTCCACCCCTCATGCCTGGCCCGCCCTCCTCACCGGCTACCCCCAGCTCAATCACTTCCCCACCTACCCTCCCCTCAGGAGGAGCCCCCAACCCAAACTGCACCCCTCCAAAAAATTATTTGGGGGAGCGCACACACACCCCCCCCCCCCTTGTCCACCTCGTCTTGGACCCAGTGCAGTCAGGTTAGGAGCTCCTAACCTCCCTCCCCGGGGTTCGGCTCCGCTGCCGGGTCGCCATCTGGTGGACATAAAGAGGGGAAGTGGGGGCGACATACGGACACAATTGCCACGCACACACATACAGACAGAGACAAACAGAAGAGAGGGTTGTCTGGTTCCCTCTCTGGGCTCTCCGGGACCTCCTCAGGGGGCCCAGCCAAAATCTCGGGAGGAGCGACCTTCTCGTCGCCCACCAATGCTGGGTCTTCTGGCCCCGGATCCTGACTGCCGCTGGATGTGGTGGAGGGGCAGAGTTTGATCCCTGGCTCAGGCTCTGGCCGATCAAACTCCGCCTTCAGTTTCGGCAGGAAGTCCCGAATACTCCTTCTGTCTGTCTCTCCCTGCTGCCAGAGGGCTGCGCCCCAGCCCCATGCTGACCCAGACAGACAGGATGGTGGTGATCTCATCCGTGTCTGCTGCCCCACTGAAGGATCCCGGGATCATTGGGCTGTCCCACACGGGGCTGGGCACGTCGCTGGAGATGGTGTTGGGTGTGTGGCGTGAAGGCGGGTGGACGTCTTCTCCAGGAGGCGTGGGCGCTAGTGCTGCGCTGCCATTCTGCTGGGGAACGTCCGGGAAATGGCATACAACTGTGAGAAAATACTTGTTGCCTCTGGTTGACCTAGGCAGGGGTCCAACCCAGTCAATTTGAAGGTCTGACCAAGGAGATGTGACTCCTCTGCGCTGCAGTGGGGCTCTGTGGTTTGGGTTTGTTGGTTGGAATTTGCACATACTCTTGCTGCATGCCGGGCCAGTATGCCACTTGTTTTAGTGTCTCATAAGTTGCTCTTGTGCCGTGGTGTCCTGCACTTGGTGTGTTGTGAGCACACATTAGCATGTCAGCAATGTCCTTAGTGGTGATTTGAGGAGCCAGCGTAAGTTCCTCAGAGTCAGGTCGGCTCCCGTGTCCACCAGGGCCTCTAGCCTCACCTCATATTCCAATGTGATGGCCAGGTAGAGTTTCTTGGCCACCCCCCTTTCAATTAGGTTCCCCAACAGTCTTGGCATTGGGGCTTGTGTGGTGATCGGCAAGCAGCCAGGACCGGTCTCACGTGACTCTTCCGGAAGACAGACCACCAAGACAGCACTCCCAGGTACATCAAGGTCCTGGCTTGAGGTGTGATGCTGGAAATTGGCTGGCTCTGGTAGTTCTGTAGTCATCTGCGGTGGTTGCGTGATGTCATCACTTGGTGGTGGGGCCTCTCGTTCTGTGGTCAACAGAGGATTAGTATTGAGTTGGTTGGGAGGATCATGTTGAGGGGACTCTGATTAGGTGTTAGGGTCAGACTGCAGGCTTAGTCATGCCTGATCTGACTCATCCTTTTTGTCTCCCCTGTGGTGCCTTTTCTGGAGGAGTTCCTTCAAAACTCTCATAATCTCTGCTGATTCAGATGTGGCTGCCCAGTTTGGTTCTGCTGATGATTTAAATCTGGACTGGTCCAGACAGTGTTGAGAGGGGTTCGGCTGCTGGCAATCTGAGCTTGACGCTTGTGTTGTTGAAAATCGGCACCTTCTGGGTTGTCTCTTTGCTTCCCATGTGGCTTCACCCCATGGGTTGGGAGGTGGTTGTGACCTGTCCCAGAATGTTCTGGGGTGACCAGTTGGGTGCTTGGGCACTACCATGTCCACGCTGCCCCCTGTTGGCTGGAAAGGTTTGTGACCTTCTGTTGTCATTGTGGCTTTGCTCAGTGCTCTCTAGAGTGACTCTGATTGGAGACAGGATAGATGGTGGGGGTTTTCACTGTCAGGAACAGTTCTTTGTTTGGCATTGGCCTTGTGGGCCAAGTCTCTCAGCTGTTGGGTGGACATAGTCCGTGGGCATGCCAGAACCCCCAGATAGTGACTTACTGTGGGGTGCAGGTTCCGGAGGAACAGGGATCTAAAATTGAAGTCGTCCTCTGTTCCTGGCTCATTGCGTGCTCCAAAGTAGGCCTGTCGGAGTCTGTTGTAATAAGCTTGCGTGGTTTCCAGTCTGCCCTGTTTAAGGTCCATGGCAGTGATCAGTCCATGCTCTGACACTGAGTCAGAGAACTCCCTGATTAGAGCTTGCTGCAGTTGCTGATAATCCATTTTGACTCTCTCTGGCTGTCGGCCCAGAAAACTGCGCACCTCACGGCTAGCAGTGATTCTGAGCAGATAAAGTCTGTCTCGTGTGGTAATGTTAGCCACACTTTACAAGTGGAAGTCCACATCGTCGAGGTATGAATGGACATCATGGCCTCCTGCAGGGTTGGGAGTGAAAGTAGTATGTTCCTCGCCATCAAATCCAATTTGTTTCTGCCATGGGAATGTCGGCTTGTACGATCCTACAGACTGGGAAGAAGACTCAAAAACATTCTGGATGAACTCGTCAGCGCTGCTGGCAGCCTTAGCTAACGTGGTCACCTTAGGTTTGCTCAGATAGGTGGCCACAGCGGTGGGAAGGGTATTTTTAAATTCTTCCAGCAGAACTTACGTAATTGAATCCGGAACCGCTGAGTGGTACTGCAGGTTGTGGGTCGACCCCAGTACGGACAGCCAGTTCCAGCTCCAACTTTCTTAAGGCGTTCCTCCTGATCACTCAAACACGTTCATTTTCCAGAGCGTCCTGCTTTAACTTTTTTCAAATCCAGCTCCCACTGTATTTCCAATTTTTTTAGCTGAATTTCCTTCTCCATTTCCTTTTCCATAAACGCACGAATGTCCAGCTCCGAACATAGTTTCACTGCTTCGAATTGAAGTACGTGTTCCTGTAAGGAGTACTCACAGATTTTAAGCTCGATCTTGGTGTCACTTGCGGCCGAGGCCAAAGTGGGCCGTGGAGACTGGATCATCTGTTTTCACTGCATGAAACAAGGTCTCTTTCATTTTTCTATCGTCGCTGGACAAAACAATGGAGAAATAAGCGGCTATCTGAAGTAACTGTTCCTTAGTACAGCGTGACTCCGAAGGACTCCTCCAGCATAGAGAGTATACCTTCCATATTGGAGTGCAGCACTCACTCACCTAGTTGTATAAAATGTCCTTGTTTTTGTGGTATGTTTCTGTTCTGTGTTTGTGTTGTGTTTGCAGGATGCCTGGGGATTGCAAATTAAGCCCACCTGTTCCTGCCGTGGACCGCCAACAACAACAACAACATTTATTTCTTATATAGCCCAAAATCACATACAGTATGTCTTAATGTGCTTTGACAGGCCCTACAGTTGAACACCGCCCCACACTTGACCCTTTTGCGCACAAGGAAAAACTCCACACAAAAAAACTCTGGGAGAGAGAAAAAAGAAAGGAAGAAACCTTGGGAAGGAAACCCAGGGAAACCCTGCAAGTGGTGTCAGTGCAGGGTTTGTGATTGTCCAATAAGAGAAAATAAGTGTCCATTATGATGCTACTAGTGCATTTTAAAATCCCTGAAGCTTTAGTTGTTATGGTGGTGGTGGCTGTGGTTACTTTCTGGTTTGTTTCATGCTAAGTCCTCGTTTAGCAGTTGTCAGGAACCAGAATTTATCTGCTGGTCTCTTCACTGGAGTCTGTATCTCAGAGAAACTCAGTATCTCATAGAAAACAAACTGAAACAGACGGTGGCATTGTATGACTGATACTGAAATATGTGTTTATAGTGGTATATTGGTGCTACAGTGGCCCGGTAACCTAACTAGGACAGCCTAACTAAGGTGAATTTAACAATGTCTGTCTGTGTGTAAGTGAACTTAATAATCGGCACTGTGTCTGGGACTTTAACAAAAGGCCAGAGAAAACAGATGTGTTTTCAGTTTAGATTTAAACACTGAGACTGTGTCTGAGTCCCGAACACTGATCGGCAAGCCATTCCACAACTGTGGAGCTCTTTAAGAGAAGTATCTGCTCCCAGCTGTGACCTTCTGTACTTTGGGTACCAGTAGTGACCCCACATCCATTGATCGCAGGGGACGTGGCAGTTTTAAATAACTAAAGTTCGCTCAGGTACTGCGGGGCAAGACCATTTAGAGATTTATAGGTCAAAAGTAGGATTTTGTAGTCAATGCTAAATTTGATGGGTAGCCAGTGCAGTGATTGTAAGACTGGGGTTATATGGTCAAATTTCCTAGTTCTAGTTAGAAATTCTGAACTAGCTGGACTCATGAGCCTATTAGAGCTTCCAGACAGTAGTGCGTTGCAGTAATCTAGCCTTGATGTAATAAAGGCATGAACCAACTTTTCTGCATCATGCATTGAGATGATGTTTCTTATTTTTGCTAAATTTCTAAAGTGAAATAATGCTATCCTAGTGAGACACCTACATCAATGAGGACACCTAGATCTTTTACTTCAGTACTTGGTGAGATAGAAAGGCTTTCCAGAGTTACAATGTAGTCAGTACGAGAGCTTCTGTCTTATCCGTTTTTAACAGAAGAAAGTTGGTAAGCATCCACTGTCTAACGTCCTTCAGACAATTCTCTATTCTGTTTAGCTATTGCCTCTCCTCTGGCATTGCTGATGGACTCAACTGTGTGTCGTCAGCGTAGCAATGAAAGCCAATACCATGTCTGCGAATGACATCACCTAAAGGTTACATGTATAAGGAAAATAGTAACGGACCTAGGAAAAAACCTTGTGCAACACCAAACTCTAGTTTACTATATGAAGACGAATCACCATTGATAAACTGATAAACCGATACCGATTGGTCAGATATGATCTGAACCATACAAGGGCTGTTCCGTTAATCCCAACAACATTCTCTAATCTGACAAGGAGAATAGCGTGATCAGTATTGTCAAACGCTGCACTCAGATCAAGCAGGACAAACAGCGAGATGCGTCCCTGATCAGAGGCAAACAGCAGGTCATTAACCACTTTAACCAGCACTGTCTCAGTGCTATGATGAGGTCTGTATCCCAACTGATATATTCCATGGATATTGTTGCTGTCTAGGTATGCGCTCAGCTACTGGGCTATGACTATTTCTACATTTTTTTAAATAAACGGAAGGTTGGATATTGGTCTATAATTTGAAAGCTGACTGCTACCTTGAACAAAACCTTGAATAAAAGGGGCCTCAACCCCGCCCGCCTCACTAGCATTTCCCGATTGCGTCACTTCTGGTTTACCCTGCGCTTCCCCTAGGACATGACGCAACTTGTTGTGTCTGCCAGCTTTGGTGTGTGTTTGTTTTTCTCCTTTTTCCTGTTTTGTTTGTCATTATTCGTTGTAATAATAATTCATTTCGTATGTATTTCTTCTTTTTTGTTTGTTTTTTGTTAATAAAATACTGGTTAAATTTCTCTGTTTTGTCTTAGTAGGTTTTTGTCTTGTCTTTTCTTTTGTCATGGGCTGGACCTCCTAGACTGGCTCATAACAAAATACAAACCCCCAAATGTCAGAACGGTTCTCACCCTAAAGTTCCAGTCCCTACTTAACTAACCAATCCTCTAACTCTCCTAGTCCTCGAAGCTTACCAACTTCTAAGCAGGTGACTTTAAATGTGCAACGTCAGCCCTGCGTACTTCAGACTAAAACACGCACAACACAGAGCTCCCCAAACCATTCTACGACCCAAAGGACGTTACAGATTCTCTACTTGGGATGCTGCCCCCACGACCCGGATAAGCGGAGGAGGACGAGAACAGTCAAGATGTCATTGTTTATTACAAACAAGTTGTTAATTTGTTGTAACATTAATACAGACGATAACGTGAAAAGATAATGGAAGCGCCTATGGATGGGGAAAACAACCTTTTTGGAAGATTTTGGGATGTGCAGGGTCGATCCTAAATATCAATACTATTGGTATCAGTATTGGATCGATACAGGTATCAGTAATGGTATTGATATTTTTTATACTGCTCCACACATGTAAACGTGAGTCAGTGACCCCTGACAGCACCAACTTCGCTCAAGACAAGTACCCACCAAACCCCACTCTTAGAGAATCTCATGGTGTAACAGGGCACAGTTTTTAGTGTGACTTCCATTTAGTTTTTGTATACAGTATCAGCATCATATCTGTCGCCGATACAAACCTGAATTTTACTTTTTGAATTTTACTGAAAAGGAAATCTGTGTTATCGCACATCCCTAGTTACAAGTAGCAGAACAATATTACTATTACTAAGTCTAATTGTCATGCTATCTGTTTTGGATATAGATGCTTTATGCCCAATTACCAGACAATACCTAAAGTTGTCAGGTACAACAGACAGGGGATGCTTACTGTGCTAAGGAATCCCATTCCTTAGCACAGTAAAACACAGAGCTGAGAGAAAAAATAAGTATGCGAGTGTGGGTTGATGTGACAGTGAGGCTGAATTTACTGCCTGAGCAGAGACGCTGGGGTTCATATTTTTGTGATTTATGTCATCCAGGAATTGGAGGAGGATTCACAGCCCCTCCATGTTCATTATTATTCCTGTCACATGCGTGTGTTGCGCTGAGAGAAAAAAATACACATTCCTCCGATGAATACACCCTTTAAGCCTAAATTATGTGACACGCAGAGCTTGAGTGTTCCCCTTCAGACCTCTTGAAGTTGAGAGATAGTCTGGAGGGTATTAGGGGCTAGGAGGGGTTCCATATTACAATCCCCCATTTTAGGCAGATGACAGAGATAATCATTCATCCTTCATTTTGAGGATAGCAGCGATAACCTACACTGTTTGTGTATCAGTCAGCAGGATCTCAGGCCTACAAAACACTCACATGCATTGTTCACAGTATTCCAAGCCACCTCAATATAACCTCATAATTACAAAGGCTGTTTTGTGATGCAAGGTCTGACACATTTATGGCTTTGACTTTGTGCTTGCTCACTTGTGTATAACCATGTGTATGTGTGTGTGTGCTTCGCTCTGTGAGAGAGGAGGGCCAGGCTTATCTCTCTGAAAGAGCACGCCTCTCCTTCCCTGGAACATAAAGTGATAAAGGACAGGAAGCTGTGGAGTGTCAGGTGGGGGAATTGGTGGGTAAAATGGCCTGAGTGTTCTGACAGCTGTCTGCACCATCTAACACAGGTGGTAGTGGGGGTTGGGGTGTTCACCTTTTCTTTCGGTAATATCTCAAGCCAGTAATAACAAATGTAAATGAGAGAGTAAGGAAAGCCCTGCACTGATTCTTGGTTGTTCTTAATGCAAAGCCCTCTAATTGGGTCATCTGTGTTTTCGACCTCCCTTCTACTGTGTACGGAAGTGGCCCCGTAATCAGAAGGTTGCCGGTTCGAATCCCGATCCGCCACGGTGCCACTGAGGTGCCACTGAGCAAAGCACCGTCCCCACACACTGCTCCCCGGGCGGCTGTCATGGCTGCCCACTGTTCACTCAGGGTGATGGGTTAAATGCAGAGGACAAATTTCACTGTGTGCACCGTGTTCTGTGCTGGTGTGAATCACATGTGACAATCACTTCACTTTACTTTACACTTTACTTATGTGATATGTGTGTGAGTCAGTGTGTGTGTGTGTGTGTGTGTGTGTACAGATGCACTTAGCTGCTTTGAAGCGTGCTGTTGTTCCAGGTGTTAAATATTCCATGCCTCCCTCCAAAGCGTCTTTCCCGTCGCCAGAGGCCATCTTACCTTGTATGCTATCAGACTCAGCCTGCCAGGCACTCTCTCTCCTCTGTGTGTGTAGTGCAGCCAAATTCTGCTAAAGCACAGAGGCCAGCTCTGGGTGTTAAATTAGCATGTCACAAGTCATGCATGTTTTTGATACAAAGCAGGACCAGATATTGCAAGGTGATTCTTCCAGGTTACTTTTTTTACTCCATTTTTTTATTTAAGATTAATTTAAACAGTGTTCACTGTTTTCAATGTTGTTTTAGGATGTTTCCGTGGTTACCTAGTTAACTTGGCCTCCTTTCATGAATTTAGCTTACACTTTGCATCACATTCTTGTGCTAAATGCACTAAAAGCAAAAATGCACCTCAGTCTTATTAATAATGCATTTTGTAACTTGAAGCTCAGCCTGCACATTATTAATGGTAAGCCGTGTGTAGGGAACATCGTAAAGAGAATGGCTCAGGATCGATGGCTGTTTATTTTTTAATCAGTAACCCGAAACACGGCTCTTGTACACCACGCATCACCTTGATGATCTGGGTGTAATCCGGGGGCTGTTCTCGTGTCATGGGCCTGCGGTGGGAAGGTCGAGGCATCTCAAGGATGGGCTGGACCGTGTTGTCTACCCAGAAAGATCTGCGTCTGTCATAACACGCCAGCCTGAAAAAAACGGGTGCAGGAGGAGTTGACTCATGTTCACTCGCTTACTATCTTTCACTCACACTCTCTCAGCCTGATTGATGCACACAGCATTATGAGCATTAATAAACTCATCAAGATCTAGCCTGCAACAGCAGGGGAAATCAGCAGTAAAAATGAACAGCTCCACAGAAACATTTTCTCAACAGGTGGTGTTGTGTCTGTGGAAAATAGAACATGTTCTGAACGTCCTTCTATAAACTCCTACTCGCATTTGAATTCCAGTAAATGTTAAGAATGAATCCAGCAGGTTTATACCCATATTTGAATGCTTCAACAGTCAAACCTGGATGAGATAGGAGGATTGTGTCCATGATTGGTGACATTTGGTTGTCAGCAACTCATCATATTGACAGAGGTGTGTTGGTATGACACAGAAACAGAAAGGTCTCTTTTTACTTCCTGGAGGTTTATATTGGATTCCTATAGTCCTGTCTTGTCCTCTGTTCCCCTTTTCAAATGGGGTTCAAGGAGTCATGGATGCCCATGGGTTTCCATGGACCAAGGGCTTCAGGTGACACGGCGGTGACTGATAAGCCCTTAAGTCTCCTGCTTCGCATTGTGACGTGACCCAAGACAGTAACCTGATCTCATAACTCCCTGCAGTGACCAAGCCTGGTGGCTCCTTTCATCCTATTATTGTCAACACAGGAATGCATCAGCTGAGTAAACCTACCTTATTTTCTCATGCCAGTTATTTACTGTATGCTGCCATTGGTAGAAAATGATCTGATCCCTTTTATTCAAAATGAAACTGCCCTCGAGTTACTGAGGGCATTTCCTGGATGAAAATGTGCCATATATCGCTCACTGGTTGTCATATGGGTGGTAGTAGCCTAGTGGGTAACATTCTCGCCTATGAACCAGAAGGCCCAGGATCAAATCCCACTTACTACCATTGTGTCCCTGAGCCAGACACTTAACCCTAAGTTTCTCCAGGGGGTCTGTCCCTGTAACTACTGATTGTAAGTCGCTCTGGATAAGGACGTCTGATAAATGCTGTAAATGTTGTCATATCTTAGATCTCTGAATGAATCTTCAGGAGATGCAGAAAACATTTGACCTGATAAGTGGAGGAGTCATGGATGGAATCGAATTCCCCCCGTGTTAAACAACATATATTTATGTCTGTATGTCGCTTCTCCCGCTTCGCTATATGGGAGTTAATCATTTCTAATTTTAATTTCCCAGTGGTTCCTTCCACTTACTTCTTTTGGCCCAGGGCACATTAGAAATTAGAGGCAAGCATGAACAGAAGTGGGGCTATCACTCCCCCGTGGCTTGGAGGAAGGGTCTATTTGTGGAGCTGTTTCTGTATCTGTCTGTTATAACATCCATCACATAGAACTGGGCTTCGGCAGTAAATGGAACACATAAAAAATGGAGGGAAAAAACATGTAAATCAGACAATTAATAAAAAATTAAAAAGGTGACAGACTTTCCGATGATGAAGCAGTTAAGCCTAGGATCATACAATAATCTGTCAGGTCAAGGCAAAACCAGCTTCATATTCTAGGATTTCACACCCTTGGCCTCTCTTCGTCCTCTTACGTTTAAGAATGGGGATGGTTTCCAACATTAGTGGAAGATTCCTGTGCTGAACACTTGTTGGCTCCTTTTCCTTTACTCATCTTAATGATCGTCTAATGAAACAGGTTGCTAGGTGGTTCTCAAGGTAATAAGTGGGGAATCAGATAACTATGTTGGAATTGTACAGGAATTGTGGCATGGCGGGTAAAAAAAAAGGACGCAATCGCGTCGTAGACTACAGTTTACTACGAAATAAATGTGGTACAGTGACACACATAACAGGGGGGACACAGAATAAGAGACATGCAGGATACATTTATACAAAAGAATCAGGTAATCAGGTAAAAACATGAAATCCCGGTCAGGAGTAGCGGGAAATGTCTGGATCGTGACACTGTTACATTCTTCAAAGTGGAGTGGGTGCCATTTATTCCTTTTTAGAAATACGGTCAGGGTGAAGGTTACATGAGGGTCCCTCTGTCATGCCCTGGCACTTTTTTTCTCAGTCCAGCTTGGGTGGCTGCCTGTTCGATGATGATGTTATCAGGGTGGAGAGAACAGATGCTCTGTGAAAGCTTGTGTGGGCAATGAAGAGAGGACACACACACACACACACACAAAAACACTCCTGCCGTTCCTTAACCCTCTTGTCCGTTTCTGAAATAATGTATACAACTTACATGGTGATAAGTTGATAATTATTTAATGGGATTGTTTGTTGAAAATCTCTACATAAATGTTTAGACAGACAGTGAAGGAGTTTTACGGATAATCCTTTGTGTGCCCATTTACTTTTTTATTTCAAACTGAGACACAGCTGCTGAAGTGTTGTGTCCACAATGTGCCACATCTGGACATGTTTGTTTCTCAGGTGCAACCAGACAATTTTAAACATAGAAAGTAGTGTGTGATCAGCAGTTCACAGCATTATGTTACAATTTTTAAATTGATTTAATTGATCTATTTCTTGAGAAGATTTAAAAGTGAATTACCATCTGGAAAAATAAAGCCCACATTTACACCTCTGTGTTAATCATGGGAGTCAGGTTGTGTGGGCAGAGTTGTGACAGAGGCAGCCTCTCAGTGAGAAACAGTGGTTCACTGTGAGGGGTCGACTCTGACCAGATGGTCAGGTGCGAGAAGCACATCCTCCCAAATCAGTTCCCACCTCTCCCTCTCTTGCTTTGACTCAGCAGGCTGAGGCTGAACCCATCGCTCTCCCCTGTGGAGATGCGCACCATGGAGGAGTGTGTGAAAGGTCGCTGGCTGTTTACGTAACCCTCCAAGCCGGGCGACCTGCTGGGAGTGCCAGGAAGCTTCGGTTGGCTTGCTGGTATGAGGAAATGGATCTTCATGAACCACCTCTTAAGCCTTTTGTTAAACTTTTGTTGGCGATGTAGTGGCAAAAACATCTGTCTGTGACCACATACTTTTTGTGTGGCAGCACCAAGAACCTTTGACACCCTCATTAATTTTGTAGAAAAGAATGTGCTGAAAAAAAGGAAAAAACATTTAAGAGCTTGAACCTCAGATTTCAAGTTGGTTCTTGTTCCAGTTTACAGTGTCAGCAGCTGATCTTTCTTGTTTTATTTAGGATGCCTTTGGCTTTACACTAGTGAACAGGCCCCACGTTAAGTGGGTAGTATAAAAGTATGTTATATCGCTGGCATAAAATATTCTTTGAAAGCAGTCAATTACATTCAAGCATAAACTACTCTATGCGAGCCACCCAGCAATTAGCAGAACAACCACAGGAATACTTCCAGTGAAACCAACATGCCCAATTGAATTTGTGCATGCCCATCTGAGTTGAATATTTAAAAACTAGGGTGATACAGCTTAATTAGACATGAATATATGAATTCAAAGTCATTCTCACTCAGATGCTTGACAGAGAAAAAAACCTGTTGGTTTTAACGCGTATGACTCACCAGTTACACCAAAGAGATTGTCTCCATCACGGACTTATTGAGATAGAACTGTGAACAGCCTACTTGTTTAGATGTCTCACACAGAAGCGGCCAAGAGGTCTGAGAGCTTTGTTTTAAACAAAGGAAGCAGTTTGATGTGTGGGAACAAGCAACATCCTATAGTTTTGGTGGAACAGCCCTCTAAATGCAACGACAGCTCAATGGTAATATGAAACATGCACACACACAAATACAAAAAAACAAGCACTTATGAGCAAAGCATATTACCACTGCTACATTCACAACGTAAAGGTTTTACAAGTATAATAAGACATGCACTGTATTAATCCATTAGATGTACAGAATCACTGACATTTTCTCAGCCAAGGGTTGTCAATTTTTTGTCATTCATCACAAAAAACCCTTGCACCATACACCTAATGAAAAATTGTAGTTCATCAATACTGACCTTATGATGGCATTAGGCTGTTAATGTCACAACCATGGTGGCATGACGAGGCAGGTGAACAGAGAGGACAACGAAACTGGACGAGGAATAAGGACGCAATCGCACAACGTCACGAAACCGGGGATTAATGGGTGAATAACAGGACAGGGGAGACATCCGGCAACATGGTGAACATGTAACATAATAAAGACCCGATGGCGAACAGAAACGAACAGGGCAGCTTTATACTGCCCTGGACCGGATCATGACAGTACCCCCCCCTCCCGCCAAAGCAGTCCACGAAGGAGGGAAGGAAGTCCATACACAGAGTCCTTATGAATAGAGTGGAAGATGAGACGAATCGAGATGAGACGAGATAAGAAGAGAACAGCTGAGATGAATGGTAAATGAATGAATTACTGGTCCGGTATTCATGATGGACAAGTGCTGTGCAGATGGACAAGGCTGGCCAGGGACAAGGAGGCTGGCGGCATCCTCCCGGTGAGTTGCGGCTTCTTTGATCTCAGTGTGGCTCCATTCCATTTGCGAACAACAGCTAAAGTAGCCTGCTGAGTGACTCCACAGTCGGAAAGACAGCATTCTTCATGACTGACACCTTTCCATTAACCCCTATTATCCAATTAACTTTTACATTTCTGTACTTTAATAGTACCCTACCAAAAGCATTGTTGTTTTCCCCCTTATATTATATGTACCATTATATTATATGTACCAATTTCATTGTATTTTTCTTGAACATTTTTTCAATGCAACCCAACATCATGCAATTCTCTTTTCCAGTAGGTAAAACAAACAAAAGCCCCACACATGTATGTTTTCGGTGGATGTGAGTCACATGTTTTGCGATTTAGGTTAGATCAACAATCATTGGGGTTTCCTTGGGTTTGGGTTTGTTTCATAAAATTCCACAGGGTCTGGGTAAAAAAAAGTTAAACAAAGACTTTATGCCTGAGGACATGTTAAACACCCAGGAAGGCTGGAATATACATATATACACATAGACAGCCACTCATACATACAAAAATACACACACTCACATACAGTCTGTCATTTATGCACACACATAAACTTGGCACGCACCCAATGACCTCAAACCTGCCTCCCGACCTCCACTGCTTTCTGCTGAGTGATGTGGGCTTCTCAGCTCCATATGTGGCTTTTAGTGCTTCTGTGAACTTACTGACCTGCCAGGGAGAGGCTCACTATTTAGGTCACAAGTATCTTTAAGGCATTCAGCAGTGTATAGGTTGACAAGCACTGAAGCCAGTTATTTATCACCTTCTCACACATTCAGAGTGTTCAGGTTGGTCAATATGTGTGAACTTTTTGGTTATAGGAGCGGAGGCAGCATTTGTTGCCCTTAATCCTGAAAGTGTGCATCCACTTTACAGCAAATGCAATAAATTCTAGTCAAACTCATTTCAAGTTTCAAGTTGGAAACAAAACGTTTCAGACTTTCAATGGTAGTGAATTCGACAAAACAATTTTTTTATGTACTAAATGTACATATTAAACAAACAGATGAGGAGGAGCTGAAGAACTGCTTTACCTGTTTTTAAAAAACGATGTATTTGCTGAGAAAATAAATCTTAGTCGCCAAACTGTTGATTAGATGGAGGGCAGAAAGAGCGAATGTTTGTCTTTCCTGCTGATAAAATTTCTGAGATGAAACCACAGACATGCAGAGCCAATTGCAGCAGCTTTTAAAGTTATTCACGTTTTACCAATGAAGCCCTACCCCACATTCCAGAGAGGGTCTAAACCTGACATACATCTGTGTGCAACCATCTCCTCTCAGAACCTAAAGGTACACTGGGCACACTTAAGTGCAGCACCATACAAGGGGGCTTTGTAAAGGAAAGCAAACTGCTTCATTAATTTTACAGTGAGTTGCAAAATACCACACCTTTCTCCGACTTAACTCTCTAGATGTGGGCATTTCAAATGTTCAATCACATGCCTTTCAAGCCTCATTGGACCAAGGTGGAATGTAGACCTACTTGGGAAAGTTAAGCAGAGTGGGGGGAAGGGCGGATACAAAATTAGGAAAGTGAGCTCCATCCTGACCTTGGAATTTCATAGGCAAATTCCAACTAGTTTCCACCTCCGCACCCCCCTGCGCCTCCTGGAGACAGGCTTGACCTAGTTAGTGTTTAGGGAAAGGTTGAATGGTGCACATGGTAACCACTTGTAAAAAGACAAACTGGAATTTTCCACAGAGCAGCGGTACCATGGTTGCCAGGGTTTGAAGGGACTCTTCATGGTAGGTAAAAAAGGCCAAAAATTCTTAATGTTTGGATGATACATAAAACTTTTTCATTTTATATGAGACTGCATGGAATGGAATTTTGACAAAAGTAAAACACCGCCAGTGACGTGTTCTACACGTGTTGAATGAACTGACTTTGTAAGCACAAGCTTCAAGGCCCTATGAGTTTAGGGAGGCATGTACTTTGAATGTATGAATGTGGGTGTTGTGTGGGTGTTGGTGATGGTTATTGTGGTGGAGGGCGGGGGCATCTGTGTGCCAACAGAAAGGCCAGAAAAAAACAATAACAGCAACTTAATGAGGCAAGGGCTGATTGAGGGAGTGAAGGAAAGAGAGAAATCAAGAAAGAAACAAAGTGAGACAGAGTCACATGTATTCCAGAAAAAGCACATAGGGCTGTACTCTCAGCAGGGCTTTACTCTCTGGACACAGCAGCAGCTCTCGCCCCTCACGTTTATAAGGTCACTTCAGGCTCACGCTCCTCTGTCTGCTGTTTCATTCTGTTCCATTCATTCCATTGCGGGTGGTGTTACCACAGTAAATCTTTCAAATCATGCAATGTGATCTCTGTCTACTTATACTATCATCACATTCCATGTCTCTTCTGCACACAAGCTTCACTGGCAGCAGTTGTGTAGAAGAATACGGTTTTTACTTTTTTTTATTTAACCTAGTTACACCAGCATTCCAAAAACGTAGTATACTATTAACACAAACATTTCTGACCCAGCATTAAGTATGTTATATATATTATTGATGTATGATATTCATTTAATTCAGTAAATTTATGTTCAACTACCTTCAGTATATTAAACATGCACAAGCAGCTTGAAAACGTGTAAAATTAATGTAAAATTAAACAGTATACTATTTCTTTGCACAAGTGCAGTACAAGGATGAAATTCCAGGTGTTTCTTCACAGCAACAGATCTTCACAGTAAAATGTATACAGGGCGCTGGTGAGGTGAGGAATTTATGTAAAATTCCTGTCTTCCTATACCCCAAGTCTCCAAAAGCTGGAGTGAGGCCAGGTGCTTCTCAACTACTGAATTTTGGGAGGAGCTCCAAAACAAAAAGATCTAAGACAGTGATGTGGGCCTCTCAATGTTATGTAAGCGCAGGGGTGTAACACCGTTGATTCCCTCCTGTCCTTCCAAAAAAGGAGACACACATGAGAGTGATATAATGGCCATGTGTAACATGCCACTTTACGGCATGTAAAGGGGTCTAGACTTTACGGCGCAAAACTTAAATATCGATCATAAATATCGATACAGTATTGGATCGATGGTATCAATATTTTTGCTCTTCTATTTCTGTACCCTGGTCCAAATGAAACTAAATGTGCCAGTAGAAGTACTGCTCCTCACACATCAACGTGACTCACTGACATCACAGAAATAAGCTGACCAAGTCTGTTTGGTGTCCTGGGTAAGCACCAACCCCCCCAGCAGCTCAGTACCCAAGACAAACACCCACCCAAACTCTCAGTGCTGCAGGACACACACTTTTAGTTAGAATTTCCAATAATACTTAGTTTTTCTATCAGTATCAGTAGCGGATCATTATCGCAGATACTGAATTTAATTTGCTATCAGATCGAAAAAAGATGCCATGATACGAACAGATTTTTGAAAACTGATAATGTTTGGTTTGGTGGTGAAAACTCCCCAAAAATAATTAAATAATATAATCTAAAAATAAATGCACGTTTTCATCAGTACAAAAACACCTGTGGCAACACCAGACATGTTTCAGTGCTGCCGTGCACCGACTAACGTGGGATTGGCCTTAATTATCTGGGAATGTAGCTGGGTCAAAACAAAATGAATTTGTAGCATTTAACAAGTCTAGCCCTCCTGGATACAGCTATGTACAACAACCTCGCTTAACTGGAAGATCCTCTACACCAACATAACCCGTGTAGTCTCGCTAAATAAAAATCAGTTAAAAGTTAATTCCATTGATTATTATTTATAGACCCCCTGGACCTTACTCCCGAGTTTTTTGTGAATTTACAGACTTTGTTTCCAACCTGGTTGTATCTGTGGATAAAGCCTTAATTTTTAACTTTAACATCCACTGAGGTAGATTAGAAGACTCGCTAAGAACAGCATTTTTGTCTACACTAGATTCAGTTGGAGTTAAACAGAATATAATAGGACCTACTCATGAAGGTGGTCACATTTTCAATCTCGAACTGACCTTCGGTTTAAATATAGAAGACATAGTTACTCTTCCCAAAATCTCAGATTGTTTCCTTTTTGCTTTTTGTTTTTTTTTCTCAAGAGGTTACAAAAGAAAACAGCTCAAACAATCCTCAATCTAGACCCCAATAAAAAAAAAATACAAAAACAAAACCAAGGAAAAGAAAAATATATACACATACATACAAATACTACAGTATACATACAAAAAACAGCCTACAATCGCCCCACAATCAACCTATACAAAACAAACAAACAAATAAACAAATTAAAATGAAAACTACCACTGCAGAGCTCCACCCAGACATGAACTGTATCACCCAGGAACAGAAGGGAAATTCTTACTCTTAACCAGATCGAGAAAAGGACCCCAAATCTTTTTAAATGAAAGTCTTTCCAGTTTAACAAAATAAAGAATATCTTGCATACAGTGGCTGGGAGGTTTAGAGGACTTCCAGTTTGTCGTAATTAATATTCTTGCCAGTAAGGTAAAAAAGGCCAGCATGACCCTTTGATGGGCAAACAGCGAAGGAGGTCGGGAGAAAACCCCAAACAATTCTGAGAGAAGTGTATATAGTTGTATAGTTTACACTACAGGATTTGTATAGAGGGCACACAAATTTGTTCAGATCATGTTGAGACAAAGTGACTCATTAAAGTACTGATGTTAATTATCGTGATATCGTGCACAATCTCGTTTTGCGTGTTTTCATTGTTGGAAGAAGAAGTTTACCGTCACGGTCACGTTCAAGGACTCATGGAACGTCACGCCACTATTTCTGTCGGTAAGTTAGGATTTTCTTATTTAATATTGTAAAAATCTCCGCCAAATGTAGTTTAATGTCTTGAGAGTCACGATGTAACATTAATGTTAAATAAGTGCCACAAGCTTATTTGCTCGCGCTGTTTCGTGCCATGTTTCTTTTGATTTTATAATTTTTTTTGCATGAGATCAGACGATCCGCGGATCAGTAAAAAGTTTTGCAATAAATCCAGCATCAAACCAAGGGACGTTCCAGTTTCCAAGATGATGTATAGTGGCTGAGATGACAGTTTTGTACATTGCTGTGTTACATATACTTATACAACTAGATTTTGGCTTGGAAAGCCGTAAAAAGGTTAAAAGAGAAAAAAGAGAAAAAGAGGCATGGTTTTTGCTGAATGGTGTTGTCTGTTGACTGGCAAAAATTTTTGGGCTATTTTTGATTTGCTGAGAGCGTGGTCACTTTTGGGGGTGTGGTTTGCCAGGGGGTGTGGCCACTTATGGGGGATGTTGTTTGTTGACAAGCAAAATCAATTTGGCAAATTTTGGTTTCTGGGGGCGTGGTTTTTGTGTAAAGTGTAAAGTAAAGTGAAGTGATTGTCACATGTGATACACAGCAGCACAGCACATGGTGCACACAGTGAAATTTGTCCTCTGCATTTAACCCATCACCCTGAGTGAGCAGTGGGCAGCCATGACCGGCGCCCGGGGAGCAGTGTGTGGGGACGGTGCTTTGCTCAGTGGCACCTCAGTGGTACCTTGGCGGATCGGGATTCGAACCGGCAACCTTCTGATTACGGGGCCGCTTCCTTAACCGCTAGGCCACCACTGCCCACAAACCTTACAAAGCTTCCCTGACCGGGAATCGAACCCGGGCCGCAGCGGTGAAAGCGCCGAATCCTAACCACTAGACCACCAAGGGGCCTTTGTGCAAGGGGCATGGATGTCGTCAGGGGCGTGGTCTAGAAAATCCGATGAAGGTGTGTACAAAGTTTCATGTCAATATGTTAAAGTGTGTGGATGTGAGAAAGGGTTAAAGTTCCCATTATAAGTGAAAGGGGAGAATAAGGGGCTGAAAAGGAGGAGTGTGGGCGTGGCCACTGGGGAAAAAAATGGGTGCAACGGAAAGAGTGGGTCATGCAGATGCTGGATGTTGAGTTTTGGGTGTCCAGCAAAGTTAATTTGGCAATTTTTAGTTTCTGGGAGCGTGGTTAAAAGAGAAAAGGACAAAGAGAGGGAAGGGAGTTCTGCTGAGGTTTGTTGTCAGTTGACTGGCAACATTTTTTGGGCTATTTGTGAGTTTCTGGGGGCGTGGTCACTTTTGGGGGGTTGCTAGGGGGTGTGGCCTCTCATGGGGGATGTTGTTTGTTGACCAGCAAAGTGAATTTGGCCATGGTTAATTTTGGGGGGCGTAGTTTTGATGCAAGGGGCCTGGTCTGGACAAATAGGTGGGACTCCGATGAAGGTGTGTACCAAGTTTCATGTCAATATGTTGAAGTGTGTGAATCTGAGAATGAGTTAAAGTTCCCATGTTAAGTCAATGGGGGGCGTGGGCGTGGCCACTGGGGGAAAAGGGGGTGCAATGGAAAGAAGGGATGCTGGATGTTGAGTTTCAGGTGTGTAGGGTGAAAATTGTGGTTGTGAGAGCCTGTCAAAAAGTGGTCCAATGTTAAGTCAATGGGAAAAATGGCTCAGAAAACTGGGTGTGGCAGGTGGGCAGAACCACGTACCCCTTAGGAAAGCACAAGCACACCCCAAGGCCATAGGCCGGATACATGTGTAAAGTTTGGAGGATGTAGGGTGAAAACTGGAGGAGGAGATGCTTTTGAAAAAAATGACCGGAGAATAAGAATAAGAAGAAGTGGAAGAACAAGATTTTGGCTTTCCAAGCCAAAATAAATATATTTCTTAATCTACCCACAATTACACATATGTTAATTGTTTCTCAGTGAACAAAATACAACAATTTAGTTTTTATATTGTCTTTTTTAATGTATTCCTAAGGCTCCATTTACCCAATGGAACTCTCGTACAAACCATAAGTTTTTATATTCATAATTTCCATGCCATGTTTCATGCCCTGAGTGAAAAAGATGTGACAAATGACATGAATACTAATGACTATATGCCATTTGGTAGCAAGGCCTAATCTTAACTGCTGCTTTCAAAGTTACTGATATTCTTTTGTATTTTCAGCTTTTGCTGAGACCACATTAAACGGCATTCAATAAAAAAAAAATAGGCATTTAGTCAAGGAAAGACAATGTTATCATGAGATTTTGTTACAGCAGTGTACATGTCATTTTTTCAGTCAATGTTTTGCTTATTTGCTTTTTTTTATTTTCAGGCCTGTGTGCTGTGTATGGACAGGCTGCATGAGGGCTGAAACCAAATTTATTATAAACATTTTGTGTCCACGCATCTCACAATGTCCGTTCCTCAGCCCCAGGACCATTTCTCCAACTGCAGCCTGGAGACAGTGTTTTGACTATATTTTTACCTTGCCCTGTCTGGGAAGCTGAAATGTAATTCTTAACAAGATGTCTCCAGGCATCCAATACAGGGACTGGAGTATGGAGGTGGCAATTCTATTAGATCACTCAGAGAGAGAAACAATCCTCCAAAGACCTTAATGCGAAGCACCAATGGCAGCAAACTTTTAGTCTCTGCACTGTTCAGTCTGGTACTATTTTAGCTGAATCTGGTGATTCCTCTTACACACACACAATGACTACCGGCAGCAAGACTGATTAAACTGAAAAGGAAGACAATGCCATAACACACAACATTTGACCTAAATCTTCTTGAAAGGTCACTGATGTTTTCCTCATCTGACAAAAATAATATGCCGGAGGGCATAATTGCTGTCTCTAATTACTCAAACCTCTTATACTGAGGCAATTTTCAATGTGACTTTTTTTTTTTTCACAACTTGCGCTGCGCCCATGAAGTGAGCAGACATCTGCGGTCATGGCAGGTTCCACACTGCTTATGACTGGCCTTATCAATGTCACCACTGAAGTCCCAGCCAACCGGATTCTTTTATGATCATGTTGGCTAAATATGAATTAAGATCAGCCATTAACTCAGCTTAGGCAAACAATAAAGTATGCTGTGCATACAAAGACATTGCCCTTTCTGTCTTGGTGGGACATTCATGTGGAAAGGGGACACTGTCACAAAGATGCGCCAGCTGATCACAACAATGATTTGGATTGTGAAGGTAATGCTCGTGGAGATCTCACATGTGTACATGGAGCGCAAGGCTAGTGCAGTTACATAACCTGGTTAAAATATACCCCAAGTCACATGTAGTGTTTGGCGCTGTGGATTGATATCCCACTGGTGCTTGAGCTGTGCTGGCAGCCATTCAGACATTCACATTCACTCTTGCTCTCTCATACAATCACATACACACACACACAGCTATTAAAGATCAGGCTGTGATTCCCTGCCAGACATTGAGCTCTTTCTGGCTCTATGTGAAGAGCCTGTGGAAAAAACAAGGAGGGAGTGAGTGCAGAAGTGCAGCACCCCCTGTTAGTTCTGCACATGTGATGGCCAAAGAAATGAAGAGCTGGGGAGAAAGGTAGATGGAGGACATATGAGTCAGAGCAGAAGGTCCGTCCCATTACAGTCACAATGAAGGCTTCCTGCCAACTGAGGGAAAGAAAAGAATTTCATCGGGCACGGCTAGCACTTCTTGTGGGCCTTCCTACCCGCACCAGCTGTGGATGGGAAGCATTGGGGGGGGTGGGATTTTCCCAACAAAAAACACATCTTTACAGTAACAAATCAGTGCAGGGCGTGAAAGGAAGGGGCTGAGAGGACAGCAGTGAGTGAAATAATCATGACTGATCAGTGGAAGGAGCTGGCCTGACATCAGGCACCGCATAATCAGTCGGGTACATCTGGACATGCCTGTCCAAAACAATAGCAGCAGCTGGGGAAACACAGATGAGAAAGGGGATACTGATTATTAATTGAAAGGCATGAGATTATGGCAGACATTATTTCACCACCTGGATCCTCTGTGGTCAGAGACATAAATAATTCAGCAGCTTTACTAATTAACCCATGGTTATAACAAGGTTATTACAGGGATGCAAAGACCTAATTGAAACTGTTGAAGCAGTCATTAAGTTTGCCAGTTCCAAAAGCCACCACAGATCTTTCCACCTTATATAAATAAGTGATTGTCATTGTGATACTGAGCACAGCACATGGTGAACACAATGAAATGTGTCCTCTGCTTTTAACCCATCACCCTTGGTGAGCAGTGGGCAGCCATGAGAGGCGCCCGGGGAGCAGTGTGTGGGGACAGTAAAAAAATTTTTTATTACACAATACAGAAATCTGTTATTAACCATTCACATTTAATTTTTTATTTTTTTAATTACTAAATATATCAAATTAGATTTTAATAAAATGAAAAAATTACCCCTACCCTGAAACACTCTGTGTGCTGAAAATACTGAAAACCACAGCCCTTCCTCAAGTGTCAATTACAACTACAAGCAATTGTAGTTGGGTCCAAATGTTGAACAGCTTTGTTCCTCCCACTCTGCGACACTCAGTTCCAGTAACCTGTGAATCTGTGCTATGGTGACAGGTTCTAGATCTAGATCAAAGATCAAAGATCTGGGCACACACTCACACCAATGATCAATTTAGGGTGCACCTGGAGGAAACATGCAAAACTTTGAGGCCACAGTGCTACCCACTGTGCCACCACACAATATTTAATGGAATGGCCTTTTTTTTGCTATTGTTGCGATTAGTAATATGCATAGAGACTCATATGATAAGAATAAAATACACTCAAATTATTATTCTTTTTTTCTAAAGATACAGGAAATCACAGTGTAAGGATGAAAGTTGCATGCGGCTCTGGAGTCATGGGTTGCTGACCCCTGATCTGAGTAATAATTTATGTCCCGGCCCCAAAAATTCTAACTCTATAGAAGTGATGACAAACAGGAGGGTCTTGAGTTTTGATTTCTTTGCTTCTCAATTTGTGAGTGCAGATGGCTAAAGCGCTCCTCACTAGGTGAAAGGGTAACTATTGAATGTGTGACCTGGGTTGGTGAGCGCTCACTCGATCACTTTTGTCCTCTCTGTCTCTTAGAAACAAACACACTACACATTCCTTCCATTGGGCAACAACATTGCACAGGAGAACAGGTTGATAGAGCTGAGTCACCGGATCCCAAACAGCTAAAGAAATTATTTACTTGCACATGTCCTTGAACGCGCTCTTTCGTGCAGCGGCAGAAAAACTCAAACGTTTTCTCCAGAACACTGCAGACGTGACTTTTTTTCCTTTTTTTATACTCGTCATCACCCCTTGTCACATACAGCTGCAGCCCTTCCCAGTTCCTGCTCTACGGGGGAGGATGATTGGCAGCATGCTGGAAATGTCCCCTCCAGCGGGGCCAGTTACCTGGCATGCACAACTGAAAGCAAGAGGCCTACTGTCAGGCCTTGCGGAACTCTCAGGAGGTGGCAGAGCTGCACATGGCCAAAGTGCACTTCCCCCTTTTTTATGAATGAGAAGGAGAGTAAAAAGCTACAATCCTCTGGACTCAGTTCCCATCAGGCAGTGAATCATTCAGGCTTTCTGACAGTGCCTGTAAATCACATTGGCAATTTTCACCTGTGACTCATTGCAGTCCTAACACAAGGACATGGAGAGAGGAACGGTGTGTAAGTGAACATCTCTCTGCGTGATGTTCATGGAGACAGAGAGAAAGATACCGTCTTGTTTCAGCTGGGCTACTGCCACAGCATTTGGCACTAAATAGGATTCATTATTTAAAATATCTAGAGTAGTTAGGAATGTCAAATATACACACAGAAAACCTATTATCCTTGATCTTCCTCTGAACAATAACTTCTGATTGTAAGTCACTCAATATCATAATTTTGTCTGTGAAGCCTTGCTACAGGGTTTTAAGCCTGATCTGGTGGTTGCTGATGGTTGCCGGCCAGATAAGCAATTAGCAATCATTTGCTATTATGTGACGGTAAAAGACTCTAGCCAACTCTTGCTAAATATCTGATTGAATCACTGATGACCTATAGCCAATGAGAGCACAGGGCAATGGAATGGAAAGAGTCTGAAATATTGCTTCTGTGTACTAGTGCATTTATTAAATTTCTTTATTTTTCACTTCACTTGACTTTTCAGAACTGATCACTATGCAAAAAAAATGTTTTTCGTTGTCCACTTTTTGTCCACTTCTTACATGATTTTTCATGGCAGAGCAGAACAATCATGTTTTGGACACCTAAAATACATAACTTAATGTAGCATAGGGTATTATAGTGGAACATTTACAATGTAATGTAACATAAAGTAACATCAGCACTAATTCAAGGTTCATGTGGCTTGAGCCTATTGCAAAGACTCGCTCTACAATGACAAACCCAACCCTTAAGTACAAAACACATCAAAATGTTATGTAAGATTGTGATTGGAGATTAAATTTCTGCTTGTTATCTTTTAAATTGCATGTTGTGATATTTGAATCTTGTGCTTTTTTACGAACAGTTTACATGAACCCACAGATCGCCAGCAGCCCTGAACATTTATGTTTATGGCATTTATCAGATGCCCTTATACAGAGCAACTTACAATCAGTGGTTACAGGGACAGTCCCCCTGGAGACACACAGGGTTCAGGGACACAATGGTACTAAGTGGGCTTTGAACCTGGGTCTTCTGGTTCATAGGCGGGTGTGTTACCCACTAAGATACTACCACCCTCATCCCACAGTGTGCATTTGGAGTTGCATTTTTCTCTACTCACATTCCCTCCCTAGGATCCTGCGGCACGGATAGGGATCCTCACTGTGTAACGAATGTGAGGTGCGACCTGTTATGCCTAATCGCCTCCTGAACACAACCGTATGACAACAGAGTCCAAACATCTACTTAAATTAAACACAAACCAGACTGTTGGGACCGACAGGGGACACCTCGGGTAACGTGAGGGAGAACTTCTCTGATGATTTTGGGATCGCGCAACCTTAAATGGGGGGGACGATTAGACATAGCAGGTGAGGATCCCTGTCCATGCTGCAGGATCCTAAGAAGGGAATGTGATAAGGGGCCGACAACCCACAAGTAAGGAAAAGGAAAAGCCAAGTGCACACTATGGGATGATTTTGCGACCACACACAACACAACACGCACAGATATTCAGGGGAAGGGGGCATGTCATGGAGGGCAGAGCCGACGTGGATGTGGTGGTGGTGGTCAAATGTTAATGTGCACGACGGACCCTGTGATTGACCTCACTACGGCACTCCCTTCAGATTCTTCTCAGAACCACCAAGCTGCAATTAAGTTGGGGCTTTATAAATTGGATGGAACATGCTAATTATCTTGAGTGTTCAAAGGGTGCTTCCAGAAGCCAGTCCTGCATTTTAAAACCAGACAGGTCTGAACCCGGTTGTTAAACTGTCTGTGTCATCTTTTGCTCGGTTAAGAGCATACATTTGCCTCGGCTAGCACCTCTTCCATACAGAGGGTATTTGTCAGAATTGAGAGTAAATGAGCAGAAAAGAGAAAGAAACAAAAAGAGAAGTTAGGGGTTATAAGGGTAGGGAATAAAAACAAGAATGAGAAGACACATTCTGCTTTTGAATTTGTAAAATCTGAATATTTCTGTCCTTGAATTGTGAATGAGGCAGCTATTTTGGGTTTGGGTAGGCAGGGACAAAGGAGAATGCCTGGGAGCTCTCCCACATACAATCACGTTTCCGCTGCATAGGGAGGCTGTGACTCACTGGCTCCAGGTTCTGAATCCTCTGTCTGGCCTATCGAGAGAGAGAGAGAGATAGAGATACCCACCCACCCCCAGCTGAAACGTCAGCAGCCATCAGAACAGAAATGCCAGTGGCACATACCGCCTGGACTGTCATGTCTTTAATAAGTCTGAGCCCTTTCTGGCAACTATGCCTCTTCCAGAAATGTCATACTGAAACACCTTGGTGTTCAAGTTCATTTTCACAATTGGACGTTTGTACCCTCAGAATTTACATTGCGCCGCCTATAGAAACGTCCATCTAGATTTTTTCGGTAGTGTGCGTCACTGTTCGACCACGATCAAAATTGGTTACATAGCGTCCACGTCAAACTCGTCACGTGTGCGTGGCCCGAGCTGGAATCGAGTCGCACGTTAGCGCCGTTTCATTCATCCGCCTGTGCGTGGCGGGCTGCGTCGTGCAGCTGCGCACATCGCCGGGCGCCGGGGTGTAACTGAGGACAAGCCGGGGCGGGTGGGTGTTCAGGAGAATCTAACCGCCGACACATGCGCGCCTGTCGCCAGCGCTAAATTAGGCAGCGGACTTTTAAAAGGCACAATATCCAGAAATCTTTTTCTTTTCGGTTACGCAAAGCTTACAAATCACCCACATCGCTCCCGTGATCTAAAAAGGCAGAGAAACGAAGTCATCGGCTGTGTGTGTGTGTGTGTGTGTGTGTGTGTGTGTTCTATGGGGGCTGACTTCCCTGCCCGGCTGCTGGAATGAAACCGATCCGCGTGTCCACGTGTCTGCGCGATTTCCATCTCATTTGAATATGTAAGCCGGTCGCGCCTATCGGCCGGAGCTGGCTTCAAACGCATACTCGATTTGTCAGATATGGGACCGGGAGCGCAAATCGGAAGGCCCGGACTATTTGTATCCGCCCTCCCAGACACGTTGCCTTGGGAGAAGTAACACGGGGCGCCTCGGCTGGCGGCTCTTCATCACTGGGAGCGCGTAGCTTACATCGGTGTCCTGGATTTACCGCGGAACAAAGGAAAGAAGCCGCCGCTTCGGTCCATCCTGCTGAGGTACGACGCGCCGTCCTGTGCTCTATCACAATACAAACAAGAATTCTAATAATTCTAATAATAATAATAAAAAACATTAACTGCTTTCTCCCCTGATGCGCCCGGCATGTGGCGCGTATCGTATAAGTATACAGAGTTGCATTACGTAACTATTCTGATCAAGGTGCATCTTAGTTTTCCCCTTTTGCAGTCCCCTAGTAGTCTGTCGTCTGTTCTTCAACGCCGTGGAATCTAATATCGCGAGGTGAAATACAAAACAAAATTCAACAATCCGTATTTAAGAGCCAGCGTGGAGGCATTTTTGCCTGTTGGAATGAACACCTCTCTGTTTTTATCAACAACTTTTTTATAACATAATGCAATCTTGTAAATTTGTAGTTTTTAAGGGGGGTAGTTTATTTATCGCCTCACTCATAGTTAAAGCCCGCAAGTATGACCGCTGTTATTGTTGTTATGTTATGATCATTTTTTTATGCACGTGCTTTGTGTTACGGTCATGTAATGTCCGCGTGTATGATGGCCGCCGCGGTTTGATCGTGATAAGTGTCTCCGGAACGGGCCTGGGTGTTTTAATCGACAGCGCGGTTCTGTTCGGTCGTGTCTTGTTGTGTGTGGGTGGGGGATGATTCCGAGTTTACTGTAATTGGCGTTTAACGATTAAATTGCCGCGTTTGCGACATTTTGGTGGCAGGTTCAGGAGGAGGGGGGTTGGGGTACCTGACTTTTCAAGTTCTATTGAGCTTTATTGTCATTTAATCTGCAAACGTGTTACAGAGTGAAACGCGACAACGTTTCTCCAGAACCTGGTGGTACATGTGACGTTTAAGCAAAGTTTTGACCTAAAGTTTGACAGCCGCGGTCTGGCAGACATCAACACTTCTGTCGCCGACTCCTGTGGTAGGAGTGAAAACATCAGTGACCCTTCTTCTGCTTTCATATTTGCATCATTGTGTAAAAGTTCAGAAATTTAACTCTATTTATGATTCAAGAGAGGCTTTAAGCGATTTATAAAATAATTGTTTTTTCCCGCTTTTATTAAGTTAATATTATTACACCCTATTTTAGTTGACATGTTAGTCGTGGTTTATTAAAACCTGATTTAGCCTATTGACCGTCTACATGTAATTCCTGCTCACGCATTACATTTTATTGGCTTTACTGGGAGTTCTGGCTCTTGCATTACTCCCTCGCATGTGCTTCCTTGTGAATCCTTGAGGAGGAAGGGGAAAAAAGAACCAGCCCTCCACCCTCTCCCCGCACACAGAGCCAGTGTGTGCCCAGAAACAAAGAACAAGGCGGTAGCTACACTCACCGGCCACCGCGCTTCCAAACAAAGACGCTGAGGATGCTGGATCACAAACGATCTTCACTCTTCTCTTAAATGCAGATTAAATGCAGTGAATTTGGATTCACCCTCTTTAAATTGTGTGAGATCTGTGAGATGGAAGGCCTCCTTCATTTAGGGGGCATTACTAAAGGAGTGGTGGTGTGAAAATGACATGGTGTGTTGTTTTTGTCCTGTGGTGGTCGCCATGGTCGCAGCGTTTTGTACCACATTGCCCGCAATTTAGTCCATTTCAGCTGGCGTAAATGATTGAATGTTTCAAGAAATGTGTCTGTTCTTCATGAAACACCAAGCTTATTTGAAGTGTGCATTTTTCATCATGCCACTGCAGTGCGATGTGAGTGAGGTTCAGGTGGGTTGAGTTGTTTAGTTTGCTGGTCTTAACATGTTCAGGCAAGCTTTCATATCTCCGTTTCACGCTGCATCAGCGCCCAAGAAAGGCGGAGCAGGATGAGGTGTAACCTGCTTCATTATGCCTCCCACAGGTCAGTGATGGTCAGGGGTGGTTAGCGCCCGCAGCTGAGGATGTCTGCTTCTGATTCGGACTATTCCATTGACTGGCTGGCCAGTGACGATGAGGAGAGCGAGCTGGAGCCAGAGTGCCAGAAAAGGGCAGCAGAACAGGTCTGGTGCCTTGATGCCCGCCAGCGCCTGCGCGACCAAGTCCGAGATGGGACCTTGGTGGCAAAAGACGGAGAAGAGAGAGAGAGACATCCCAGCACCGGCTGTGACTTCCGTTCGACTTGCTTAGACTCCTGTGGAATGGAGCAGAACTGGGCGTCAGAAAGCCCCCCGTCCAGGAAGAGGCTGGGCCAGAAGAGACCCCACAGCCCTGGGTTGGCGGAGCACCACAACCAGCTGACTGCAAACCAGAGAGAGAAGAACCTGCTCTTTGCCAGCAAGGTGAGGGCGAGTGGTGTGGCTGTGACTTATCGCCTAAATGATCTCACCACAGTGTTGAGTCACAGTCTTCCAGTCAGAACTCTTGTCAAACACGTGGGAGTGCTGATTGGCGTAAAAAAAAAAAAAAAACAACGGATGCTGGGGTCTGAATGTTTGCCTTTGTGTCTGTTTCAGTGCATGGAGCTGCAGTGTTACATACCTCCACTATCGTCCATCTTGAATGGGCTTCGGTCCGGAAGATACAGAGAACGTAAGTGGCGCCATACATCCCCTTCAATATTTACCAAGCTGGCCGTCCTGAGCTGACTGCAGAGGGGGTGGTTTTCATGATATTTGAGATGCTCATGTGTGAAACGTACTGTCCAACAGGAGCATATCAGGTGATCAACAAGCATTTTCATCTAATACGCCTGGTGTGAAGAGATAAGCCCAGACTGCAGCATTAATAAAAAATAAAAATAGAAAATCCCGGGTAGCATATCAAATGCTTCCTGACAATAGAAATTGAAAAATGAATCCACAGCCATCTCCCACGCGACAGAAGCAATTGGTGGCTTCTGTATTTCACCGTCTGCAGATGAGGTGGCTCATTTTGCACCACAGGGGAAACCTGCAACCAGAGAAAGTGACAGTGAAAAAGGGCACATGTTTGTTTAGACCGGCCAACAAGCCCTGCCAGGGACCACTGTCCCCATTGTGGAGTGAGCAGGGAGGCGGGCAAGAATGGACTAGCACCTTTTACCTGGGAACCCTGTCAAAGTGATCGGCACCTTGGGTGACCCCCCACCCCCCCCAAATGTTCTGGCTGTGGAGACAGGGAGTCTGCTCTCCCACTCGCTTCACAGAGACCCCCTGGGCTCTGCTGCCACACAGCACTGTATTATTGGTGTGTGTGTAATAATAACAACATATAAATAAAAATAAAATGTCTGGATTTTTTCTGCTTCCTTTTTGTAGGTCTCAGCAGTTTCCAGGAGAGTGTGGCCATGGACCGGATCCAGCGGATTATGGGTGTCCTCCAGAATCCCCACATGGGGTGAGTCCACACTCACGTCTCACCCACCCACCCAAATCCTGCCCTCTGGTTTAGTGTTGCCACAGGAAATCCACAGAACCGAAGCCCTTAATCCACTGCCCCCTGCTTACTGTCTCTGTGTGTGTGTGTGTGTGTTATGTAAGCATAGATGTATGTTTGTAACTATATATGTATAATTATGTTTTAGACTGAGCTCTCAGGGCAGGGCATGTCTGTGATCGAGCGGCTCTCCTGCCATGCAGAGCCTCTTAAGTGGCCAGAGACGTGACTCACACCTGGCCCCTCGCCGTGGGCCATGGCGGAATTGCTGGTAACGCCAGCAGGCTGTTGTAAGATCACGCCCCAGTGGGCTATTTTGGTGTGTGTTGTTAAAAATGTACTTGCTTCCCTTCTGGGAACAACCCAGCCGTGGCAATTGATTAGCCAGACAGGGTAATGGAGAGTGACGTCAATTTATCCTGCCTGGATTATTTATTCATTATTTTATACATATAACTGGCTGGCGCTTTGCAAGTTTTGTACATTATTGCGTTCCTTTTTGTCTGTAATAAATGTAGTGTTGAAGTTAATGTTGTAGCATGACTAAACAAATGAAAAGGACTACGGGCTCCCTAGTGTACATAAATACATAATACAAAAAATGGCTTGCTAGTTAGTCTGTATCTTGAAGAGGAGAAATATTTTTTTGCTGGTGTGTAATTATGTCATCCAGAACACTATCTGTAATGATGTTTTAATAAACATCTTAAAATGGGAGAAGCCTTATCTAGAGCAGCACATGCGCAAACATAAAGATCATATTTCTAGCTTGTTTTGTCTATTTACTCATATAATTCCTAGCAAACAAGTGCCAAAGTTAGCATGCAGTGCTGCAGTTAGTTTCTGCCTTTTAATTTCATTTTAAAATGAAGAACCTTGGTTTGAAGAGTTTAATAATTTAGGTCATCTGATGACTGCACAGTGCCAGACCAAACCTGTAGTCAGCTGCTCAGTGCAAGACTGACAGTGGGCATGGCCCCCCACGTCCGAGACTGTCCGGATGTGGAAGGTGGTGTGGGTGACGTTGGCTGCCACCTCCCCCAGATTGACCGTGACAGGAAACCCGCTGGGCGGCTGACTTTTGCTCGCAGTTACTGCACGGGCCGACCTGTCAGGTGGATTTAACATGCTTGGGGTGCGAGGCTCAGCAGGTCACCCATCGTCACGTGACTCTTCCTAATCCCCAATCGGCCATCTGCTGCTGGGGTGTAATCGGCACTGCAGAGACCCGGCTCTAGTGTGTGTGTGTGTGTGTGTGTGTGTGTGTCACTCCACAACTATCCACCCACCACCACCCCCATCCATGACGTTGGTGACTATGTTGCCCCACTGCAGGCTTAGACTGTTATTTTTAGTGACTAGGGAAACTGATGCACTTGATTCCACGTGTGGGCACAAAATTGTGAAAACAGTGTAAGAAACGTTCCAGTCACATGACCACTTCATGTCTGTATGCGAGTTGGGGCATAGGATAGAAACATTTTCCTGTTTAATGATTATCCAACAATAAGACTCGAGCAGCTGGAGCAAGTCGGCAAATGTCAGTCACGGGCCGCCATTCTACTGCAGGAATCAACACTGCTCATTTTTTATTTATTTATTTTTATTTCTGTGCCACCCAGAGAGCGTTATGTCAACATTGTTCTGAAAATGGAGGAAATGCTAAAGAGCTGGTTCCCCCACATAAAACCACAGAACCACAGCACAGAGGAATGGAGGGCAGACACGACCCCTTCCAAGAAGCAGAAGGTAATTTCCTCATCAAGCGCATCCTGCTGAGAACATAAGGATCTGACATTCTGGAGCCTTAAAATATCCCTTGCTCTTTAATCACGGGTCCAGTTAGGAACAGGGCAATGAAGAGGTGATTAAATCTATTTTTACTGTTATGAGCTGGTACCCGCATATCAGGCTCAGGAGGAACAATGGATAGTTTAGGAGAGCTAAAAGTTCAATTACCACATGAAAGAACAAATATGGGTTATTGTTTGTTTTGGTACAAGACCACAGCTTTGAATGTTATTTTTTTCCTGGGTTTTGGGAAGGATTTTTGTCTGATATTTTCATGATTGAATATAACCTGTGGTGCATGTGGGGAGAGTACATGAGTGTCACTAATCCAATTAGAATTCTTGAGTTAAAGTGCTGATGTCCTGTGTTAGGATGGTAGAAAATGGTGGGAATCATGTGTCTTTATTTATATATATATATATATATATACACACACACACACACACACACACACACACACAGTGGTGTGAAAAACTATTTTCCCCTTCCTGATTTCTTATTCTTTTGCATGTTTGTCATACAAAATGTTTCTGATCATCAAACACATTTAACTATTAGTCAAAGATAACACAAGTAAACACAAAATGCAGTTTTTAAATGATGGTTTTTATTATTTAGGGAGAAAAAAATCCTAACCTACATGGCCTTGTGTGAAAAAAGTAATTGCCCCCAGAACCTAATAACTGGTTGGGCCACCCTTAGCAGCAATAACTGCAATCAAGCGTTTGCGATAACTTGCAATGAGTCTTTTACAGCGCTCTGGAGGAATTTTGGGGATTTGCTGGTGTGTTTTGGGTCATTGTCCTGCTGCAGCACCCAAGATCGCTTCAGCTTGAGTTGACGAACAGATGGCCGGACATTCTCCTTCAGGATTTTTTGGTAGACAGTAGAATTCATGGTTCCATCTATCACAGCAAGCCTTCCTGAAGCAGCAAAACAACCCCAGACCATCACACTACCACCATATTTTACTGTTGGTATGATGTTCTTTTTCTGAAATGCTGTGTTACTTTTACGCCAGATGTTGTCCTGGGGTCTTTTGTGAACTCTCTGATGAGTTGTCTCTGCGCTCTTGGGATAATTTTGGTCGGCCGGCCACTCCTGGGAAGGTTCACCACTGTTCCATGTTTTTGCCATTTGTGGATAATTGCTCTCACTGTGGTTCGCTGGAGTCCCAAAGCTTTATAAATGGCTTTATAACCTTTACCAGACTGATAGATCTCAATTACTTTTGTTCTCATTTGTTCCTGAATCTCTTTGGATCTTTGCATGATGTCTAGCTTTTGAGGTGCAGTTTTAAAAACTGCATTTTGTGTTCAATTATGTTATCTTTTACTAATAGTTAACAGTTTTTGATTAGCAGAAACATTTAAGTGTGACAAACATGCAAAAGAATAAGAAATCAGGAAGGGGGCAAATAGTTTTTCACACGTGTGTGTGTGTGTGTGATATATATAATATATCCAGAACGAGGAAGCACCGGTTTCTCTTGATTTTTAATATAACATAAAGAACATAATTAATGTTCATCTTCTGGGTGTCAGAAATACTACCTTCTCAGAAACACACCACCTCCCAGGATACAGAAAAATAGGGTTCCTTTTATGGATATTTCTTTAAATTAAAATATCATTAATGAATATTGCCCATGTGCTACATGCCCTTCAGGTTACTTATATATATATATATATATATATATTTTTTTTTTCCTCTCCGGTAAAGAGGTAATGGCCTGTAATTTCCCTTCTCTACAGTTGTCCATGCCTCCTCTTGCCTCCCCTGCTCAACCGGTTGCAGTAGTCAGCCTTGCTTCTGCTACCACCATCCACACGGGCACCAAGACCCTGCGGCTCAGTCATCTCACGCCCCCTGGATATTACTCTGCTACTCACCTCAAGTGGCTTCACACGTCTCCGATCTGCTCACCAAGTGCCGAACAGGCCCAGGGGATCCTCCCGACCCCACAGCCCTCTGCACCCTCTGGGGAAAAGGACCTTACCCAGGACAACTCTGTGTCCTCCAGCACTGACGCAGCACGAACCAAGACAGACTTTACGGCTGCCCGCCGCCCTCCCCTCGGCAAGATCAATGCGCCCTGTTTGGAGAGACTGCTGAAATCCACCGAGAGCATAATTACCCAGAAAGGGGCCGGGGGAGGCGTGATGGGCAGCGGATGGTCCTAGTGGACAGAACTGGGGTCCCCATGGCCAGCCTGCCCTCATAGCCTGGAGCCAGCCTCCTGAGACTAAAAAGCCCATTCCAGCCTCAGAAGACGGCGAGAAATACAAGTACACAAGGAAAACGTTGCTCTGGGCAGAATGTGTGTGTGTGTCTGTGTGTGAATCTGAATTGTGTATCTGTCCTTCTTTGACTGGTGTAGCTGTCTGCAGTAGTTACCCTCTGTTGGGTTTCTCTGTGCAATTTGCGTTTGGGTAGTGACTACGTTTATGGCCGCCATCTTCTACGACTATTTCCCAATCATTGCTTTCGGACGTCCGGAAGCATTACAACTGTTGATGCATAGTCACTGGTATCTTCTGAAAGGGAAAGGAGGGCAGGAATTATGATATAACTTTATTTTTTTTTCCTTTGGGAACACTTCAGATATTCCAATGTTGTCAGTGATCTGTGAAGGTGTGGTTTTGAAGAAACCATCAAAAGGAGAAACATGATGTGGGCTGAATGTGAAAATTTTTTTTTTTTCCTCCTCCTCCCCTCCTTTCGTTTGATCCACTTTTAAGAGTTAATGTGACTGTTACTTTATTAGTATATTTCTAGATTTTTGGTACAACAGTTCTACCTCAACATACACCAAGGTAAAGTTAGGGTTTAAATAAAATAAAACGTATACTTTTCATGGAAAAAAGAGGGACTATGTCCCCTTGCAAAAAAACATCAAATTGATCTTTGTCTGCCATGTCGAGGTCTTTATTAGAAGCTGTCTTGGTTTGAGGATCTCAGCTATGGCCTCACTAGTGCCATTGTAAAGAATGTGAACTGCACACTTTCTCTTTGTCTCTCTCACTCTTCTTTTTAAGACATTCTTGGTAAGAGGGCAAACAGTGCCTGTCAATTCCATGTCAAGCTGTGCCTGTAAAGCTGGATGGAATGAGCGAGCAAGATGCGCTGGGAATACATGAACCTCTGAAGGATGTGTACAAAATCAGGAATCTGCAAATCTTTCCTGCCATTTGCATTATCGAGTAAATTATTAAACTACAACAACAGAAAGATCTCATGCCAACTACTTCCTGTGGTCAAATGAGCTGTGCTGGATAAGTATCAGAGAGGGACATGGTATATTACTTTTTGTGTAAATATTTGATGAGGTTGTTAATTTACCCTCAAAAGTGGCCTTTACAGTGTGATATTTTATACTTTCGGAAATAAATGTTGTTTGTTTGGCGTACTCCTTGTTTATCTGGTCTCATATGCTTGCCTTCCACAAATAAAGTGAGATTAGAGATTGTTTTTGGATCGTTGTCGTTGGTCACATCTGCAGTTATGCATGAAAATGCAGATATCATTTCAGTTTCTAAATCGTATTCAATCTTGAATGCAGAACATCAGTGTATTTTCACAATTCTTTATGTAATTAGATCTCAATGTTCCTTTTTCTTGACAAGCATGAGACAAACACTGGCTTTGGGGAGACAATTAAATAAGAAATAAAGCTAATTTATCTTTTTTCTGATTTTGAAAGGCTATGCAAAAAAAAACTGCAGTCACTCCCATCAGTGGATGTGATTGGAACCAATGCTTTGATCAAGTCTTTGAACACATGCACTGAAGCACATTAGAAATACCATATACCAGTCAGTCAGGATCAGATATTCTTAAATGAACTGAGACAATGAAAAATAAAAAAGCTTCTAATGTAGATCATTGTGCCTGTGCACTGTGCCCACTGAACAGGGATCAGGTTACGAATTCGATGAAAGGGCTGAATCTAAACACTTTCACGCGATGAACTGATGAAGGAGAGGTTCTACAGAATATGGGACAATTGGAAACCACATTATTGGGGAATGTAAAGGAAACTAATTCTGCACCCATTCCAATTATTTTTTTTTTTTCATCTCACTGATAATAGAGACAAGTCCACTTTTTATCACAATGCATTCTTCACAAATATCTGAGCACTGGATTGAATGTCCCCATTTAATTCCCCCTACAAAATGTTTTGGGAAAAACATTTAAATTATTTGGTGCAATAATGCCACTATAGTTTGCTGATTGAAGGGCTTCCCATTTTCCACTGTGAACATCAGAATTAATGTTATCAGAGCTCATGTCCATAACATGATGGAAGTATTTTAAATATGTAAAACATGTAAATACATCTAACATATTAGAACACATATATTTTTTCCCCCTGTTCACTGGAGATCGCTCACTTAACAGTGTCATCTTTGGATGAGCGAATCCAAATGAATGATACAAGAATGGCGACTCTTCCCAACATCAAATTCTGATCTGAAGCACTTTCTTCAACAGAAAGACTTAAGAATGAAAGAAAGAACATTCATGGAACTTAATTTGTCAGATGGTACACCTCTCCACCACTCCACACAAATAGTACTAATCTCTTATTGTGGAGATACCAAGGATCATAGTTTCATCTTCTATTCTTAAATAGAAGCAAGATGGCCAAAGACTTGATTAACTTGATTAAGCATGTAACAATGATTAACATTTATGTGAGTAAACCACATATATATATATATATAGAGGGGTAGACTTGTACTGTGGTGAATATGGAAGTATATGGAACTACGACAACCTTTCTGTAAGTGGGAAATATCACTGAAATTGAATAAGGTGCATAACATTTTGTCTATCTTCTGTCTTGACGAATCTTTCTGACATTAAGCTTAGAAAAGCTTTTGTCATTCACTTTCTTTTGTCATTCACTTGCATCATGTTTCCTGCATGATATACAGGAGTCACAGATGCAGATATTTTGTGTGTGTTTGTGTGTGTGTGTGTATTGATTAGTTCCTGTAGTGGCCTGGTATACAGATTCAGTCACCCCATCTTCCCTGCAGACAGAATAAACGCTGGTTCAACAATACAGGGACTCTGAGATTCATCCTGTCCTGCTGGGAATTTTATATTTTATAAGTGTCTACTATTAATATTGCTCATGAAGGTCATCTTCTTCCTCCAGTTCATTCCTGTTGAACCTCACATGCTTTTATTGCCAATCCAATGTGAGCAGAGGAGAGGCCTAATCTGACCCAGACAGATTCCATCTTCTGGTGCATGGACTGAGTGGAGTTATGCAAGGAAGAAGCTCCACTTTCCTCTGATGTCTTAGCTGGGAGACTCGTTTCATAAAAAAGCCGGTGGAAACCAATTTCAATGATGAGAAATGACTGAATAATGACAACAGATCAATTCTTGAAAATGCTGTCCAAACAAGACACCCGCACAAGTAAATGTGGATGGATGTGTCTTGATTCAGATGCATTAAATCTGAATGAAAAATGTTGGAACTTACAGCCTTAGCTCACATTTGAATTAGCATCACACAAAGCTTTTAGGCAGCAAAATGAAAGAACTGTGACTTCTAATAATCCCATCTCTGGCAGCGCTATAGAAAATTTTACTGTTCACAATCCTATTGTGCATCATCTGTACATCCTACTGAGCTCATTACAGAATGTATGTTTAATCCATTTTCTTTGTCGCCGCATTGCAAGTGGTTAAGATGACAAAAGTGCGTGCTGCTAATACCAGGCCTGGTGTGGAAAGCTCTATTGTAACCATGACAAAGTGTAGGAGGGGGGAGAGGATGCGGGAGAAGAGAAAGTGGCACCGGGGACAAGCGCACCAGGTCCAAACAGCCTTTCAGTGGAAATTGGCCTTCCTTCGTGCTCCAGCTAAAGCTGGCGGGACAGAAAATACCTTTCCACAGGAAGAGCTTTCAAAAGAACAAGGTCGCTAGAATACATCCATTACTGTACACCCAGGATATAGAATTAATAATCTAGATCATAGTGAAAAATATTACAATTATATTTGACTGTAGTTATGTGGTTGTGCATGTGCACTCAGATTTTGATTTATTTATTCAGCACTTATATTCAAAATAAGAGTGCTGACAGTTACATGTACATCCAAGAGCTCCCTAAATAAGAAACTGATGGAAGATCAGACAATGGATTAATATTTTCATATCCATTTGCTGTACTGTTCAACTATTCAACTGAAATCATAGACACATTTACTGTATTATTTTACAAAAACTATGTATCTAGAAGCTATCATCAAAAATATTGGTCACATGATGGACACCTCCAAGGTTGTGAGTTTTAATCTTTGACCTTGTATGTGTGGAGTTTGCATGCTCCCCACGTGTCAGCGTGGGTTTCCTCCGGGCTGTGCAACCAAAGGTATGCACACTAAGTGTGAACTGACAACTCTGAATTGTCCATTGGTGTGAGTGTGTGAGTTAGTGAGTTGTGTGTTTGTGCATGTGTGTGCCCTGCGGTGGGCTTGTTTCCCAGGATGGACTCTGGCAGCCACGACCCTGACTTTAAATAAGCAGTTCTTTAAAGCAGTTAGAGAAAGTATCAGTCTACAGTGTTTGCATGTGTGTGTATGCACAGAGAAAAATTGGTGTTCACCTGTTTCTAACAGGCGAGAAAAGGCTGCAGACGACAGCTGCATTCTGGCATTGAACTAGAATGCATTTCATAATGGGAACAGTTGCTATGTGATAAGAATGGCTTAAATCTGTTATTATTTCTCAGAAAAGACACATTAGTAGAGGCTAAATTGCTCCTTGAGCCATTATGAAACTCAGTAGGTATTTCTCTGGCCACAGCATATGGAGATAGTTTAGTTTCAAAATTCATCAATAAACCTTTTAAAAATACATTCCTTGATTCAGCAACAAATGTAACAAGATTCACAAATATAATGTATGACTTACAAATAAATATAACACCATTCACAACTCAACTTGACTCAAAAAAATGACATGATGCACGTCATGATGCATTACATTTATTCACAAGCCGCTAAACCTGCATTTACAAACCTCATATATATTTGTGAATACCCTTCCATTTTGCTTTCACGCATTGTCATGGTCTCTTGGAAGAAATTGCATAAAATGAATCAGGTAACAAATATAATGCAAATGCGCTAGTGTTTTGTTGTGTAGTGTTTCTGCTGAATTTCAAAGGAAAGTTTCCCTGCTCGCTCATGTCAAGTGGTGTCCATCAGTCACATGTTAACACAGACAGTCTGGTGTCTGGACATACACTGGATACAAGAATCTGGTCACCCAGCATATACAGACGTGAAAACACATGATATAAAATTGTCTCATAGCGGACAGCTGTACTTGAACTTGCCTTTTCATTGGGTTGTAAAGATTTTGCTGTTAATCTGTTCAGAGAATTTCAGAACGTATTCTTGTATTCAGGTGTTGACATGTCACCAGCAGACATCACCTGACATGAGTGAGCAGGGAAACTTTCATTAAGCAGAAACACAGTTTCTACCACAACAAAACACTGGAGAATTTGCATTATATATTTTCCTGATTCATTTTACGAAACTTAGGTGTTTTCGTGACTGTAAATCTTATACTTTTTTAAAATACTTTTGAAACTAAAATCCATAGCAGTAAACTAAGATAATTACTTTGCTCCTCTCAGGCGACAAAGAACTGCACCCTCTTCCTTTTTTAGATGGCAATTAAATTCCATCGTGACTGGGAGTAACACGGAAACGAGGTAACGTGACTATAAATTGGCTTGATGGCCACTGCCAGACGCTCAGTCATTGAATGACATGCGTCATCACGACTCCGCTCCTCTCTCCTCGCGACCTAGTAAGACCGTTCCTGCCCTATTCAAATCCTCTTCCCTCTCGTCATGTACCGTCCTCTATTGTACCCTAAACACGAACAACAACATCCGAATTCGCAGCTTTTTGTGATCGGGTCACGCGCCAGGAAAACCTCATTGAATATCTGTCGCAGGAGGTTCGCTTCCTGCGGCAGCGTTTACATGAGGTGTCTGTCGCGCACTGGGAGCATGAAGCGTCGAACTGGGAGCATGCAGGGTCTTCTCCCCCCCGCGGCTCCTGAACCCAGTCTGGCGCTCCCGAAACGCTGGAATGGGACAGAGGGAAGCGGTGAGGCACTTCTAACCACTCTGTCGCTGATTTTTGAGTTGGAGCCTCGCTGTTACCCCAGCTCCCGCGCACAGATTGCCCTGCTCCTCACTTTGTTTGCCGGTCCAGCCGCAGAGTGGGTGGCTGCATGACTCAACTCCCCCAATTCCGTGTCCATGACATACCCAGAGTTGGTGGAGGAGTTAAAGAACACTTTCTGCCATCCGGACGGTGCGGAAGATGTTGCGTCGCAGTTATATCATCTGCGCCAGGGTTCCTCATCCGTCAGCCAATTCACCGCTCGATTCCGGACCTGCAAAACTGGCTGCAAAAACTCAGCTGGACGCTCACGCCCTCCGAATGATTTATTATGAAGGACTGGCCCCACAAATCCGCAGTGAGATGGTCAGCCCGGGAGATGCCAGCAACATATGAAACAACTCAATCCCTGTCAGGCAAGGTGGGCTCTGTTTTTCGAACAATTTAACTTCCAGCTCTCCTACCGTCCCAGTTCCAGAAATCAAAAGGCTGAAGCATTGTCCCGACAGCACACTCTAGATTCACAATCGTCCAACCCCGAGCCCATTCTTCCTCCTCACCGCATCCTGGGTCCTCTCCGGTGGTCCCTGGAGACTAAGGTCCGGGCCACCCAGGCGTCTGACCCTGGCCCGGTTAAAACCCCACCAGGGTGTCTTTACGTCCCCAACACCTGCCGGTCCGATGTGCTGCACTGGGGCCATTCCTCCATACTCTCAGACCATCCAGGACGTCAACGGACCCTCTCCTTCATTCGCCGGGCCTTCTGGTGGCCTTCGTTATGACGGGATGTACAGGCCTACGTTGACGCCTTCGACGTCTGTGCCCGGACCAAGACTCCCAACACTCCGGCTGTTGGTCCCCTGCGTCCTCTTCCCATTCCTTGTCGCCCCTGGACCCACCTCGCCTTGGACTTCATCACCGGTCTCCCAGAAGCCAATGGAATGACCACCATCCTGACCATAGTAGATCGCTTCTCCAAGGTGGTCCACTTGGTCACCCTGTCCGGCCTTCGGCCTTTACTCTTTTATAATTTTAATTAGGATTATTATTTTTATGTAACAAAAAATAATAATGTTCAAGTTATTTATTGTCATTTCAGCTACATACATGTTAGACAGGCTACTGCTGGGCTCCACATAAGATCTGTCAGTGTTCAGTGGGGAGTGGTCCCTCCATTCTCTTCTCAAGTCAACAATCATTTTGTCCATGTTCAGAAACAGATTTGTGTTGATTTTCTACCGATGTGCAATACAGTTTGACCCTCGCTGATCTTAGGGCCACCCTGTCACCCTTTCTGAATGCTGAGTCTCTGCAGTCATCCACAGCTTCTGGTTTGTTCTTGACTTTAAGACTGTACAATCATCAGTCCATTTGCTAATTCAATGATGTCATGTACTCCTCCAAGTTGATGGGGTTTTCGCAGTTGGTTGCAGCCTCCCAATCAGATCGAAAGAATGCGAAGAGTGTGCAAAGCAGTAATCAGAGCAAAGGGACGTGACAGTTTTCAGTTATTTCACCTTTTCTTGTTAAGTACATAACTCCACATGTGTTCATTCAAAGCTTTGATACCTTCAGTGAGAAATAAAGAAAACACATTGAATTTTCTAAACTTCTGGCCTGTACTGTACATGTTAAAGTTCCCATTTTTTGCAATTCCATGTTCCAAGGTTTTTATTTATAGAATAAACAAATTGAATGTTTTACAGAATAATCAAACATAACTGACTAATGTACTGATACAGTTTTAAATGGTTAAATTGAGAAAATGCAATAATCTTCATGTCACATGAAAGATCGATTATGCAGGAAATCATCAACAACCCCCCCTTCTGACATAGCCTGTAATTAAGGAGACACACATCATGCACTATTTCTGATTAACTGGCTCAAACGGAACCTGGATGATAATCACCTATAAATCTGGAGTAAACAAAAACATATACTGTGTGTGTGTGTGTATGTGTGTTTGCGCATGCATACATCAATAGAACATTTTAGCCCAATAATTGAATCTTTACTTAGAATAAATCTACTGGCCTTCAGAGTCAAAGTCAATGTCGTGGCATAAAGATTCCAATTACCAACTCTGCTGCGCCTCAGAAAAACTCTGTTTGACTAAGGTACATACGTGCATTTATATCTCACCCCTACCCTCCTTCTGTGGTCAGCTCGGATGAAACCCTGATAAGCATCCATCCTGTTTTTTTTACTGAAGCAGAAGATTAAGCTGACCTTCCAAAAGCACAAATGGATTCTTGCAAATACTAAGTCAAAACACACCTTTGTACGTGCATAGAAGTAACACAGAAAAAGAATGCAATTTCTTGTTATACTCTAATAAAATCCTGCAAGCATAGGAAACGTTATAATTTTCCTTTACACTCCCCTCTTTTGATTACATGATCACACTCATAAAATCACAAACATATAAAGAAAAGACAGACCCTGGGCAGCTTTATACAACCAGACACGTGAAAACAGTCAGGAACCATAATAGCACAGGTCAAACATGAAACTCTGGAGTAGTCCCTTCCTGACCGGATCCTGACACATAGTCTGATAGTCAGATTGACTCTAGTGTTGGCCGGTGGTGGCCTAGCGGTTAAGGAAGTGGCCCCGTAATCAGAAGGTTGTCAGTTTGAATCCCGATACACCACTGAGCAAAGCACCGTCCCCACACACTTCTCCCTTTCATGGCTGCCCACTGCTCACCAAGGGTGATGGGTTAAAATCAGAGGACACATTTCATTGTGTGCACAGTGTGCTATGCTACAATGTATGACAATCACTTCAATTTCACTTTTCACTTATTTACATTTACAGCATTTATCAGACACCCTTATCCAAAGCGACTTACAATCAGTAGTTACAGGGACAGTCCCCCTCTCACAATGGTAGTGAGTGGGATTTGAACCTGAGTCTTCTGGTTCATAGGCGAATGTGTTACCCACTAGACTGCTACCACCACTTATAATAACATGGGATATGCGAGTGGACCAAATGGCAAGTGCAGAGAGTAAAAATTCATGTTTAATTTAAATCCTGCAAAGGCTTGACCCATTCATCTCTGGACAGTCATCTGGGTGGTCTGTGACTGCAGTACAATAATGCACATCAGATGAATTACGTAATGAACATGTCACCAATTTTCTCTCAGTAAAAAGTGCTATTGACACGAAATGGCAGATATCAGTGAGCAATCTACACATGCAAAAAAAAAAAAAAATAAACAAACAATACATTTTCATAAATAAAATTGGGTGTGAAAAAAAGGATAAAAATACTGTCCTCAAATCCTAAAGGCCCCTTCTCGGAATATTCCATAGATCTTTGCACATTCTACAGGGAAGTGTAAGCAGCTTTGTTTCCTTACTAAGAGTTTCCAATTAAGAGTTTCCTTGTCTCTCCTCCTTGAACCGTCACCTTATCGTGGTGGAGTTTGAGAGCCCTAATGATCCTAGGAGCTATGTTGTCTGGGGCACTTGGTGCCCCTGGTAGGGTCTCCCATGACAAATTGTTCTTAGGTAAAGGGTGAGACAAAGAACGGTTCAGAAGATCTTTCATGGAAGGAAAAACTAAGAGTGCGAGTACCCAGCCCGGAGGGTTACCGGGGTCCCACCCTGGAGCCAAGCCTGGGGTTGGGGCCTGTGAGTGAGAGCCTGGTGGCCGGGCTTTTGCCCATGGAGCCCAACTTGAACCGGATTCATGGGCTCCTCCAACTGTGGACCCACCACCCGCAAGAGGAACATGAAGGGTCCAGTGCAATGTGTATCAGGTGGCAGATTGAGGCAGAAGCTTTGGCGTTCCGATCCCCAGACAAGAAACTGGTTATTGGGACATGGAACAACACCTCTCTGGCAGGGCAGGAGCTGAGGTTTGTGGAAGAGGTTGAGCGGTACCGGCTGGATATAGTCGGACTCACCTCGACACATTGCATTGACTCTGGAACACAAACTTTGTGCCAAACTTTGCCACTAAAATGATTGTCATATGGAGTCATTTTCATGATCCAACCACAAATATTCTTCAAAATATGCCATGCCTGGCACAAAGACTTTTGTTCAAGACAGCACATCTATTTAAGAAAGACTTTGGAATGTTAAGCCACATTTTTTCTCGTAATGAATCATTGATCTAGAATGAGAATCTTTGGTTTGCTAAGTAATTAGTGGAGAAACCCAACAGAATTTTCTAACTGCAGTTGGGGGCAGCCATCGTTGGCCATGAGAGGAGGTACAGATGCACATAATCTTTCCTTGCCAAAGGCCCTGTGAAATCTCAATGAATGCCAAAAAGTGCCAGACATTTCATTCCAAATGCACAGCATGTTCTGAGGATGAAGACGATATTCAGACATTCCCTCAGTGAACTTAAACCAGTGCCACAAACGGCTTCTTTTTTTTTTATTACATCTGAACATTTGTGCATGAATATTAAAACGAAAGAGGGGGAAATTATGATTTGGAGAGGCATCTTCTGTGAGTGTTAAGTGTTGGGTTGAATTAGCCTTGTGCCAAAGCATACTTTCTCCATGATGCCAGCTAGAAAATGTTCTGTTTGATATTCTGGCCCTGCAAGAACAAGCCACACTCCAAATGAGAAGAGTAATGGTGTAAGATATGCAAAATGGTATCGCAAAATGACACAAAGATGAAAACGCTGACCTACACGAACACAAACAGAGAAAAAATGTTTTTAAAGCACATGCACTCCTGCTGTAAACCAGAGAACAGAGCTCTGCTCATGATGTATGTAGAACAGATGGACGGGATATGTCTGCTTATCTGTGTATCATGCTGTATATGTTTGAAAGAGAGCAAACAACAAAGTCACAGGCATCAGTTTTACAGGCCCATTTATTACTGTTACTGTAAAATATATCTATAATATATTCTGAAAACTAAGAGATGCATTTCAAGTGCAGTTACATCACTTAGAACACATTATGAAAATGAGGTTTACATGTGAAATATAGTATACCAGACGAGGAAATATGTGCACAGCCTGCAGCTATATGTGCACAGCCTGCAGCTAGAGGCAAGTTACTGTATTTGCAAGTCTCTTAAGTGACCAGCAGATGGCGGCATTAACCAATCCAATAGAAGAAACTGCGACGGGATCTTTGTTTTGATTCAGCCCAAGCTTCTTTTATTTAATTCAGCACAAACTCTTGATTCAAACTCAATTACATATGTCCATACCGATTATAAGAATACAAATTTGTCACTATAAAAAAATATCCCACAATGATGGTTGCAATGTGGACATCAAGGTCAGCTGTTAATGATTCATACAGGACTTCAAAAAGCTGACATTTAGTGTCCCAGTGACCACTAAACATGTAATGTCAGTTGTACCAGAAATCCCACAAGAAATAAAGACATATTTTCCCATCCTAGTTCACTGGAAGCCAGACAGCAATTACATGGTAATTTCTTCATACCTGATATGTGAGTCAAATTTATTTGCTGTCACACTACATGTTGTGCAATTTTCAGATGACTTAAGTTCTACGTTTTGACCTAGGTATTTGATCAGGAAACTGCCCTGTCTTGGAGATAAGGTTACAGCTGAGACTATATCTGGTATCAAATATAGGCGGTGGCAACGTGCTTTGTAAACCTGCCCTTCCAGGATGGGATTCTGTCGAGTCACATAGGACACATGCTACTTCCATGCTACATAGAGAAAATAGAGGCACATGCCATGTATCTCATTTCATAATCTAGATCACAGCCAAAAGACTGGAGATAAGACTGGAGGTCTAGCCCTTTCACTCACAAATACAAAAAACTGCTAGATGCCCACACACAGATGACAAACCCTCGAGACAATCCCATATTCTGTATCAGTGATGTAGCACAGAAATATTCACAGCACATACTTATTCATAAGCCATGCCCATCAGATGCCACTTACTAATTGTGGATTGTAATATGATATGGTCTAGTCTCATTTTCCCAAATTTAGGAAAGCAGCAGTGCCTGACTTGACATTGATTTGCTGGTATGGAGTGGAAACATCTCCTGTGCCACGTCGCATTGTGTAGATCAGTAGAGAAGTTGGACTGAAAGGCAAGTGGCATCTAATGTTCTTCTTCCAGTTCAGGGTTCAGAGTGTCATCTTAATTGTTTATTCACTCATAATGGAAGAAAACGTCCTCATGGGCCTAGAGGACAAGGTGCACTCTGGGACAAGGGAATTGAGACAGGATTAGTAAAAAATGTGGGCCAAGCAGGAAAGTACAGAACAGACCCTGCAGAATTCAGCTTATCCCCAACTCCTTAATAATCAAACCAACCCCCCCCCCCCAGATATTAGACACTGATAGGATTGGGGTTAGAGTTCATTTGCTTTTATTACATAATAAATCCTGAACTGGTTCTAACAGAGAAAAACTGGCTTTTTCAGTTTGATATAAATGGGCTTGTATTTATACTTGCTATGTTAGTGGTTGTGACATATGGTGAGGAAATTCATTTTCAGGTGGCTTATTGATGGCCTAGCAGTTAATGAAGCAGCGCCCATAATCAGAGAGTTGCTGGTTCGAATCCCGATCCACTGAGGTGCCACTGAGAAAAGCACCATCGCCACACACTGCTCCCCTGGCACCTCTCATGGCTGCCCACTGCTCACCAAGAGTGATGGGTCAACAGCAGAGGACATATTTCATTGTGTGCACCGTGTGCTGTGCTGCAGTGTATCATAATGACAATAATTCACTTTCACTATAATGAATAATTATATATGGGTCAGGGTTGAGGTGATGAGGTGCCATATTACGCAATGTACTTGTCTTTCTGTCTTATAAACCTTTTTTTGCAATGTGTAGACTGGACTACTACATTCTAATGTATTCTAAAAAATGCATTTGATTGGCGAGTAAGTCACAGAAAAATACATCACTTGTTTATTTTTTTTTTCAGTTAATCCCAAGTTTAAGACATGTACAGGAAAATACTGAAGTAATGAATTGCTTAAATACAAGCAGTATGTAAACATAACAAGCAGTAACAGACATATGAAGGTGACAAGAAAGTCCAGTGACAGGAATTAAGGTTTTGGCACAGAAAACAGCATCAACATCTTCATGATTAAGAATATATTCTCAGGACCGGTTGGAATTAGGTATAATATCACATACAAGGCCACCATGGTCTGGCTGGGAGAACTCTTTTAAACTAAACTATTATCATTAAGGACACAGTGCAGTGATAATACTTTTTAAAATAAAAAAACAATTTACATAGTAATTATAACAGACAACAGTTACGTGTGAAAAGGCTAATGTCTTCCATCTACATCAGACATGATAAAATTCCAATCATTACTGCTAATCAAACATAACTTCCATCAGTGTGAACACAAAATTGTTTCTTTTTTGTTAACTCACATTTGCCTTTTCACTTGTTACATGACAGGCTCTGACATAAAAAACAGGAATACAGGCACTATGTCATGTCAAGTGTGATCACAGGTTAGAAATGTCTCAGCTTTCTTAAATATACTCAACTTTATGTGACATTAATAAATGTGAATAAACAAGAAGAAATGCAAGGCATTATTGACTATGCAGGCACTCTCATATGGGTATGAATATATTTCGTGGTTAGAAAAGTTTAAATGTTAAAACTGAATAGATATTTTATGGAAAAAGCATCATGTATTCATTAAGAATACAGAATTAAATTCATCTTTGCATTATGCGCACCATTATTTATTGGGTCATACATATTTAATGAAAAATCTAAGAATATGATAATATTTAAATGATAGGCAAATTTGATCTGTCAATTTTATATGAGAAATAAACAGGCATTTAGAGCCCTGGCATTAATGTAAGGCACATGTTAAGATGGTGAAGGCACTTGTTTAAATGGAAATAATCAATTTCAAGTATAATTTATAACAACCTGTAATTAATAACTCCTGTAATCACCCATAATAATAATAGTGGTGGCCTGCGGTTAAGGAAGCGGCCCCGTAATCAGAAGGTGCCACTGAGGTGTCACTGAGCAAAGCACCGTCCCCACACACTGCTCCCCGGGCGCTTGTCATGGCTGCCCACTGCTCACTCAGGGTGATGGGTTAAATGCAGAGGACAAATTTCACTGTGTGCACCGTGTGCTGTGCTGCTGTGTATCACATGTGACAATCACTTCACTTTATCACTTTACCCCACCCTGACCTCTGTACATGTTATAACCTACAAATTATGTACAAAAAACTAAATAAAACTGTGCAGAATGTTGTTCATTTCAAACTCTTATTCTGCTCTACACAACGTTGTAATGTGTTCCACGGATAGCATATCTCACATTCCTCAACGGGTTGCAGCCTTGATTGTCTTGGAGTTTTTTGCCTGAGAGTAAAACTACACACTGTCATATTTTGCGGCCTTGTAGGTGGTCTTGGTGGCCATGTGGAGCTTTAGGAGGTGCTGCTCCTCTTGCGAGTTCGAGGTCTCCTCACCAAGACTTCATCCTCATGGTCACTCTCTAGATCCCTCTCAAAAGTAGCCAGTGTGCTCTCAACAATACCTGTAATGGGCTTGGCCTGCAACCCAGAACACAGTAACATAACGGACTAGAATGTCAGAATGTTTGATTAAAATCTAATTGAACTATTAAGATCTCAGATTTGGTTTTGCTGTAATCTGAACAGTGTACTGGTGAGTCTATAATGTCTGAATGACATGTGCTGCAAACACAGATGGGTTTTTATTTGTTTGGGAAATTTCAATAATCTCAGACAGCCTCACATTGCATATGAGGAAGGCCTGATGAACCAACCTGAGCTTTCAGATGGCCCATCTTCATCATGCGTGTTAAATGATTGCAAAGAGCTACAATCCTAAAGGACACCTGGGGACAGAAGAGATCTGTTACTTTCTAAAAAACATTTACTTTCTAAAAAAATACAGTCATACCTGTCAGTGCAACTGATATTAAAATGAGTGGATAATACCAGTGCAACTGATATTAAGATAATTGAAAAAAGTTAATAACGAATGTAGCTTTCAAAGCGAAAGCTACAACTTGGGTTAACAAATGCAACATTCCATTTGTAAGAGACTAATAGTAGCTGATAAAGTTCCTTTCTACATGTATGCAGATATTCCATCACTAACAGACATTTCCAGAGTCATTAACAACATGAACAATGTCAGGATTGGATTCTTTGTAATGCACCAATTGTTTCATATATAAAAAAATTAGGACATTTCTAAATTACCCTAAACTTTTGCACAGTAGTGTAAACAGCTTGAACAATTAACACCAATTTCTCTGAACAGGAAAAACATTTAGGTAGTGTTACCTTCCACCGGCGCCGGGCATATTGCTTCTTGAAGTTGTCCAGGTTGATCACAGACTGTCTACGTACAAGAATTTGCCTGTGATCTTCAGGCTATGAAAAAGAAAAAAAGAGAGAGAACAAAGAACATAATTTTGTGATGGATATTTAAATCTGATGCGCCAAGTATTAAGAAATTAATAATAGTATTTTGAAGTAGTCAGTGTAGTCAGAGATCAGTTTTTGATGATATTCTAAAGCTCAACACATTTTATTGTGTTCACACCTTTCTACTTCCTGCAATGGCCTTGCTGCACATGTAACACCCACCCATCATACAAAACCTGCAAATGGTTCCTTTATCTTCTTTTTAAACAGTACAAACCAATAAGAAAAGTGTCACTGCACACACATTCACACAAAATATAACCAAATATAACAGCACTACATAAACCAAACAACACTACAATTACTTTAAGTGCATTATGACATATATGAATGACTACGTCTAATAGAAGTGCAGAAAATGATGAAGTCCAAGCTGTCCCAATAAACGGTCATATTACATATGAATTATTAAATGTTTTGTCACACAGCCACTGCCCCATACAATAGCACTGGTGTGTTAAACAATAAACAATAAGAATGGAATGGAAGCTGACAGACTTCTGTTCTACTCCAATAAAGGAAGTCTATTTATGACCTATAATATAATAGGTTTAGTCATAAATATACAAAGACAGTAACAAAGTATTAAAGATGTGATCATCCACAAACACGTTGGGTTTAGCATCTGAATAAGGTGCTATTAAAATGTGTAAATATGCAAATATTTCAGTGTTCCTATGAATTATCACACATACTGACACAAACGGATATTGTGTAGATTTAGCTGATTTCTACAGGTTCTCCCCCAAAATGTGTGGTCACACAATGCAGCCATAAAATTTACAGTTATGAACAGTTATTGAAACCAACAGAAATATTGGGACCAAAGGATGGTGTTCATTAGATAGGTGACTAAGTAAATATTTAGTCTAATGTCACCACAATGTTGCTGTGTAGTGTATCAAGTTTCCTGCTAGCCTGACTCCTTGACATCTTGTCTGGCCTCAGCACATAGTCAGTCACGGCTGGTGTTGTGCTCCTTCAGAGCTTCACCAATGTTGTCGTTGAGCAAGTGTTCATTTCCCGGTTTGGCGTGAAGTGAGCTTACGACCTCCTGCAGCCACTGCAGTTCCGTAGTCAGTTCCTGCTTCAGGGCACCCAACCGGGCCTGCCTCTCAACAAATCGATTCCCGATGCTGGCCAGGCTGCTGTCAACCTTTCTAATGTCCTCTCGAAGGCTCTTGCGCTCAGCCTCCACCTTGCGGAACTCGTAGCGAACACGGGAGAGCTCCTGGCGCATGCTCTCTCCCTGCTCTCGATACCAGCCTTCCTTTTCCTGGTAGATGGAAAACAGGGCTTCGGCGTCGGCCTGCAGTGATTCCCGGACGTCCGCCAACCCCTCAGAAGCCATCTGCATCAGGGCGATGTCCTCCACTATGCGGGCAAATCGCTCAAAGTTGGCATAGGTGTTGTTGCAAGGAATGCTTGAGTGAGACTGGATGGTGTATTCTTTCAGACGCTTGGTCTTCAGCGTCCTGGGATCAAGCTTTTGCTGTTTGTGGACATTGAAGAAGGTGCCTTCATCTTTGTGCTGGTGGGACTTTGGACAGAAGGAACACCATGTCATGGTCAGACCATGTTATACAGACACACAGGGAACAGACAATAATGTGGGTTGGAACAGGACTCTGAAGGGTTAGTGGTGTTCACACAGAAGCTGCAGAGATGCATGGGTCATATCCAGAGCTCTCCACTCCATTAGCATCCAGGCCAACAAGTTTTCATCCAATACGTCACACCTCCACACACATACATGTAGCTGGTGTGATAAAAAAAATCATCATAGAACATGCATAAAAACTTCACACAACAGGAAAATGTGGCTTTGGTGACAACGGCACACACTGTGAACATATTATCTTCAGCATGCTATCTATCTATCTATCTATCTATCTATCTATCTATCTATCTATCTATCTATCTATCTATCTATCTATCTATCTATCTATCTATCTATCTATCTATCTATCTATCTATCTATCTATCTATCTATCTATCTATCTTTCTTTAATGTATCCACATCAAAATGCAGACCATATAATAAAGTACTGGGGGAGACCACTGTGTTACTAATGCATGTGTTTGATGCATAAACTTGCATTTGAAGTGAATATGAAGTGATATGAAGGCAATGAAGTAAACTGATGAAAAACCCACACTGGATCAGAAGAACATGCTTTCAAATGGACCCCAGCCTGAGGGTTTACCTTTATCCAAGGGTGATTGAGGGCTTGCTTGATTGTCATTCTCTTTCTGTAATACAAAGATCAAAAGGGAAATTGTTCACATACTGAGCAGAAACACAAGGCTGCACTGGGTGATTACTTCACAAGCTTGGTCTTGTCTTGCCGAAAGGAACGAGAAACTGTGTTGAAAGACACATGTGACCACATGAATTAAGTTGGGTGCTGCGTCTGGTGATGCCCGTAGACAATGCTACATGTTCCTGCAGGTACACACCATAACACAATTAACAGGCTACGTTAACTCATAATAAAATGATCTTGTGCTGTTTCTATATCTGGAGAGTCAATTCACACTGATGAATCTTCTCTCAATTTGATTTGACCTTGAACTCTCACCTTTTGTTGTTTACCAGCAACTGTTTGATAAAGCTCTTGGCCAGATCACTAGTGCTGCTGAAAAACTCCTCATCAAACTCATAGTTCATGGCTGAGATGTTTGCAAGAGTCTCCTGCTTGGACTCGCCCAGGAAAGGCGAAGCGCCGCTCAACCTGGTAAAAAAAAAAACATGAGCAGTTCAGCCTAAAAAATATTCACACCCGGGAGTGTGAAAACAATGAAAAAATTCACCCTCCTTCCCTCTTTCACACTCACAAAATGTATGTGATTACGCCGATACTCCTGCAGTGGGAGAAGGGTACGCAAAATTAATCCACAGAAATGCATGACACTCAATGCATGAAAAAAAAACAACAAAGCGCTAAGCAAATTGAAGGCTCTCACCACATATCAGCCTCTAATCCCAAAGGCTCATAGTTGACAATCTCTGGAGCTGGGGTAAAAAACAGGTCACAAGCATAAATACAATGGCAGTTTTAAATAGGAAGAAAAGACAATGGGAGACATCCAAACACGGTGGCCTCACAAACCTTGCTTTTGTTTTTTATATTTAAAAGAATATATATGATGTGTATTGATAGATTTATTGTTCTGTCAGTTATTTTGCTCACCAACAAATTCTGGCGTTCCAAAAATGTTTTTGAATTCAACATCATCGTCAATTTTATGTGCAAGGCCGAAGTCAATGAGTTTGATCTTTGGCAGTAGGACATTACTGTCCAACAACATTATGTTTTCAGGCTGGGAAGGAGAAACACAAACTTTGTTAGCTGGATCCAAGAAGAGGTCAATTACTGCTGCAGAACAAGACCTAAACAGAAAAAATATTACTGATAATATTACTTAATATGTATATATTAATAAGCAGTATTTCTGTTTCATGTATCTCCCATCTGGTCACACAAACAATCTTGATCACAATGCACTGCATTATTTAGATTTAAGGATACTTAGCAGATGGCTGGGAGAAAAAGATGAATTATGTTTTTGTCAGTTCTACTAGGTACTTGTACTATATTGACTGGGTTAAATAGAATTGTATTACTAAAAAAGACTAAAATACAATGCTCATTCACTAAAACTAGACTAAAATAGTCGTGGATAATTCTGACTAAAACAAGACTAAAATGCCCAGTCGACTGAAACTTGACTAGATTAAAATTAGTATGGACGTGACTAAGACTAATAAAAAATAAAATGACAGCTGGACGCAAAGACTAGCCTAAAACTAAATTAGGACAGGTTGCTGAAAACAATTATAGCCAGTCGATGGGTTAAGATTCTACTGCAAACTGTGTATTTACTCATTCCAGAATTTCCACAGTGCTTCTATATTTTTGACACAAACCCCATTGTGTATGTGTGTGTGTGAGTGTGTGAAGGATGTGAACTAGGCTGCAAGAAACCCTGGCTGATCTTGTTTAAATGAATGATGTGAGAGGGGTGAGGAGAAGGGTCATCAGGAAAAAACAGGATGGAGATTAGTGGGGAATAGAGCGGCTGACATCCTGCTTATATAGAGGAGATAACCTTCCGGTGTCTGCACGCCTGGCACCAGGCTAGAGGGTTCGGCCGAGACGTGCAGAACTCTTTCAGCTGACAGCCACACAGTACCCCCCACTGACACCATTTCTACTCCATTCATGAGGGATCTCAACCTTAAACACAACCTTATACACAACATGATGGACCGAAACAAAGGAAATGTCACTATTAGTATTACTTAAATATGGAACTCTGTTTCCATTTTGGGAAGTTTTTAACTTTTACTACAGTTCAAAGTCAAATAGCAGAGGATATTACAGGGTGGTAGTAGCCTAGTGGGTAACACACTCGCCTGTGAACCAGAAGACTTAATACAACAACAACAAGATTTATTTCTTCTGTATTAGCAAATGGTTTTGAAAATGTAAAGATGGGTGGACTTAAAGTATTAAAGTATTATTTGACCTTGGGTATCTCTACTTGAATTCAAGTACATGATATGTTTACTTGATTGACCACTGGAAATAGGCAAAAAGCTTATAAGGTACTCATTTCTGGTTTCAAAAAGTCGAACCCTATCATACTTCATCCCAAGAGAACACATGTTGCCATGCAACCAAATTGTAACAGAATGAGAAGCAGAACACAGCTCTAAAAGGGCAAATTACCCAGTTTTGCAGAAGAAATGTTCTGCTGCCATGGCAACTTTGCCACTTATAAGAGTGTGTGAAATGCGGGGGCCCTGAGACTCGTGTGTTATTGAATTTTTTCTACCGTTCTCCTCCTGGAAGGGAAGCAGATACCTTGAGATCGAAGTGGGCGATTTTTTTGGAATGGAGGTACTGGACTCCGTCAAGAATCTGTTTTATAAACTCTGTGGCCTCCTCCTCGCTCAACGACTCCTTTTGGGCCAGGAAGTCGAAGAGCTCACCTCCAGACACCCTGAATGCAACAATGAAACAATGGGAACAATGACAAAATAGTTTCATTATCTGAAAGTCAACCACCGCTGCCTCAGTATCTGGACCCTATGCATGTTTGCATCATTACGGCTGCACCATCAGATCAACATGCAGTGATGCAGCAACCCTACATTGCAAGGATGATAATCGCCAAGAAAACAGAAGACAATGGGTTCTACTTTCATCCCAGAGCTTGCTGCTTACATCTGTAAAACCATGGGACCTAATCTCTATACTTACGGTTCTAACAAACCACCCCATGTTCTTTTCATGTCTGGCCAGGCCTAAAACCATGATCACTAAAATTCTCAATTCTTAGAATAGAACAATTCTCTCCACAAGACAACATAAGTTGAGCTCAACTAATTATACTGTCCTAAGTCATACTGGCGGCTAGAGCGTTTGCTCATCTCGGCAGTTGTCACTGTGTGAGGGTATGTGTATCTCAGTCTGGGTCATGTGCAACACTAAGGGAATCAGCTCTGTGCTACGAACACTCTGTCCTCTCCTGCCCGGTGTAAGCTGTCACCCGGTGTAAGCTGTCACCCTGTAGCGAAGGCGGTAAGAGCAGCTGGCCATCTCTGACAGTCACCAGCATTCACTGGACCTTTCATTCCATTCTGTCGCCAATTAGTTCTAATTGGGCCATGCACACATTAGGGCCAGGTCAGAGAGCAACTAAAGGCCTCCCAGTGGACCCCGAGGCTTACCTACACTTTCAGCAGGTTGCTGGCCAAACAAATTCATTCAGAGTCGTTCCACAGTACTCTGAGCTACTTCAGATTCTACTATTATTATTATTTAATTGGCTTATGCCTCAATTAGAGGGCCAAGTGTGTCGAAGGATGTGTTTGCCTGAAAAGGCTGTCTGTCCTATTTGGGAGGTTCCTGCAGTGAACTATGGATTGAATTGGATTTGTGGATTCATTGCATGGATTTTTTTCAGGACATGGTTACTACCACAAAGCAAAATGCCAAGAATAACAAAAAGATGCAAAAATTGTATATGCTGTAATTGGTTAAACCATATGAAGCATCTGAAAGACTAATTCAGCTGTTTCAAACAAAACCTGTTTGACAGATTCTTTTCACTGAAATTGTTAATTACAAATCCTGTCCTAGCTCAGTGTCCTCCACGACACACACTGTTATAGCACTGCAGACATATCAAGCAAAATAAAGTCCATAAATGCAGCTTTAGCCTTCCATCAGTCTCTGATTGATCCCCCTGTATCCCATGCATCATGTCCGCAATGTATAGTAAAGTGTTCATGATTTTCACTCACAGCTCCAGAATGAGGATCACGTCGGTGCGGTTCTCATAAACGTCATGCAGTGAGATGATGTTTGGATGCTGCAGGTCCCGTAGGATGTCCACCTCGCGCTCGATCTCCTCCCGCCTCACACCACGCCGGCTTGCCCGGCTCTGCCGCTTCTTGATGAACTTGGCCGCATACTCCATGCCGGTGCTCTTCTCCTTACACCTCTTCACTACGGCAAACTGTCCACTGCAGGAGACAGGCAAACAAAGGGCTGCTCAATATGAAAATGTACACTGATTGTAATGTTATTTAATTTTGAGCAAAACTGTAAAAAACATGGATATGGTTTACTTCAGTGAAACCACCAGATAAATCCTGGTTTCTGGCAACTGCTAACCGACGATGAAACAAACCAGAGGGTTACCACCACCACCATAACAACTACAGCTTCAGGGATCTTCAAATGTACCTGTAGCATTATAATGGACACGTAATGTACACCATGACACTGGACTAAAACGTACTCTGCACTGTCCAGTACCTCCAAACATAGACAGATGCTCTATACTATACTTTGGACTTTCCACCTCTACAACTAAAGGACTTTTTCTCTTCTTGGACAAATCATCACAAACCCTGCACTGATACCAATTGCAGACTCACTCTACCATGGAAGGGGGTCCCTCTCTGTATCACTCCTTCCAACTCTAGGAGAGTTTTTGTGAGGAGTTTTTCCTTGTGTACAGAAGGATCAAATGTGGGGGGTGTCAACTGTAGGGTCTATCAAAGCCCATTGAGACATACTGTATATGATGTTGGGCTATAAAAGAAATAAATGTGGTTGTTGTTACTTTACTCTTAAAATGTAATGCTTTCACAAAGCAAAATGATCTCAAACAACATTAAAGAATATGTTCTATGGTTAATTCTTTCAACAAGTACAAAGTTCAATTACACTGAAAAATATATGAATCATTTCTAGCCTTCCCTACAATATATACCGCATTAAGTCCATCTGACAAACCAGTATAATTTTAGGCATTCCGTTTCAGACTATTTGGAAATATGGTGGTCTACCTGTACATGGACAGTTTCAGGACAAAATGTCTACTACTTATTAGAACAGAAATCCTTCATATTGACTGAGGCCTGAACTGGAGTAGGAGGAAAGAACTCTACAGAAACACACTTTGTCTACACAAAGACAAAGAGGAATGCCTCACTCCCACTCTAAACTACATCCCAGGCCTGACCTTTCCTAAATAGTCCAAAAGAATTCCAAATATTTGTCCAAGAAAGTTCTCACAGAAGCCTGCAATTCTCATAAATTACCACAATATATGTGATTTTTAAAGTTGGTCTTATCTTTGAAGAACTTACTGTTGTCTCATGTACATTTCATTAACATTTATTATATCTCATATCTTATATCTCTAAGAAGTATTATTTGTAATTATAAATTCCATGGAATGCATATAAAAGATTAATAAAAAATTGCTTACTATAAACTTAGTATAGAAAGAAGCAATAAAACTGATCCTTTTCAGACCAATTAAGTTGCTGGTTGTCAGGATTGATGGCACCTGAGGACTCACCGGTGCCCAAACAGGACGGTGTTTTATAAGGCACAGTGTTTATGCCCTTCGGGGGCTCCGACATTTTTGTGAACTTGACCTTCTTTAGTGGACACTGCAACTGTTTGTTTTATGTGTTTTGAATTCTGGCAATCACCACAAGCTTGCGGGCTAGTTTCTGTTTATCCCGTTTATTTCCCCTGTTTTCGGCAATCGCGCAGTGTTTATTTGCATTCATGAATAAATCCTTGTTTCCAGTAAGTCCCGTCTCTGCACTTACTTCCCCCGTCAGCTCGCCAATGTGACACTGGTACATCAGCAAATGTCGGTTTGACTTTGTCAATCGCAGATCTTTATTATTTTCAATTCAAACTCAGTTGTTTCATGGAAAATTATAATTATTTATATATGCATAATAATATTCAAAACCAACTATTTTTTTTCAGATAAGTTGGAATAAATACAAACCAATGCTGAAATCACAAGCATCTATTCATTCTGTTGGCTGATTTGGGTATGATGAAATGAATCTGAACCTGTATGACCTTCAATTTCCTTCTGTTCTTCTTATTCACACAGTAATACTGCTGCTCCGCTACTCTTCAGTCATCAGGAAAGTGTTGGTGGAGGTGAGCTCTGAATCTGAGCTGACTAAGCAGTGGCTCCTGGCCTCCCAAAGCCCTAGAGAGCCAGAATTGCAAACCGTCACCACCGTCCAACCCGAGTGGAAAGGCAGATAGGGGGATTAATGTTGACAGACGAGTGGGTCATTGCTGAAGGATTTATGAATGCATTTAATGTTTTAATGTTAAAGAGTAAATTCCAAAAACAATTACAATGTCCCTCAAACCACTTTATTTCATATGATTTGCATATTCACAGAACCACAGTCAATGACTTTATCTTTCTTTTCCTATCAAATTTGGGCCAAAAAGAGATTCTCATCTTACTGTCAGGTCACTGAATTGTAGTTAAATATGTCACTGGAACTCAGTTACAAAAAAATATGATGCTGTGTAAGCATCCAAACCAACAACCATTTTGGGGTATAGATCATTCACATACCAGATAATGCAATCATCAGAATTCTATGATAAGAAAAATTAATTAAAAAGCAAAGAAAATCACAGAGAACAATCTGCCCACGTGGGTTAGACCCGACTCGAGACCACGCAATCTTAAAGTGGAAGCACTTTAATGGCAAACACTTGTTAACTGCAGGTTGGCATAAGTATACAGGAAATGTGGGTGGAGAAAAAGACCTACAACACAATCACCAAACCATCCAAATGCGCTCCTCAGCAGAAACGGTTGGCCACTGGGTTCTGTGTGCTATCAGCATAGAGCTAAATTTAGTTCTCTGCACCCCCATAGTTGTCCTCCACCTGCTGGACCCTCAACGGGATGGAGATGGCTCAGTCTGAAGGAGTCTGTGGACTGTCCCCTGCTCTCCTGTCAAATAGTGTGTGCCACGTGTGTGTTAAAAAACGGAATGTCATTATTAAAAGGGGAAGTATTCTTTTCCCCTTATAGATGTTATGACAATTTAATATTGAATGAGATTTTGGAACATCTGCCTCCATGGTGACGGAATAACGTATCATGTTACTGTTCAGAGTCATTAGCAGGAGGAGTATCAGTTCGCTTTAGAACCTGAACATGAGTGTGTTTGCCTAAACTGGACCTGAATGGCTGGGAGAAACAAAACAGACAAGAGGCTTCCACTTGGAAAGATGGGAGAGGCTGTCCTGGCCATGCCCAGTGGAGAGTGAGCTTAGAGTAAGAGGAGATTAGATAAGCGCCCTCACCCCCTCCTCTTTCGTTCTTTCTCTTGCTGTCTACAAACCAACCGGCACAACCAAAACAGGGCGTGCAGCAGACTGGGAAAAACACAAACCTGAGGGGCGTCGCAAAATGTTCTTTCAATCCATGATATCAGCTACACTTTCCCCCCACCCGCTAAGTCTGCTGTAAGCGTCCCTGGCCCAACAATAAAAAGTCGGAGTGGATATCTTATTTAGCCGCCTACGGGAGAGTGATTATCCTGGTTCATGGTTTAGAATTAGGGCTGCTCTGTAGCACTCAGAAAATGGACGAACCTTCTTGACGCAGAACAGTACAAGAGATACAGCGGTGCCATGGGAGATGTTTCCCATTCCAGGCATGTTGCTGGGTCTAGGCTCTAAGCTCCACTGAAGGGCCACCGGGACCCAGGGCCTTAGAGGAGTTTCCAGTCTCAACAGCTGAGGATGTTGACCCGGCCTGGACTGCTGCACACTGTGGCGCCAGACAAATTTTTTCAAATGTATGCCTCCACCCCAGCCGCCCCCAAGATAACAGACCACAGAACTGGTAACTAGAATAAAACATCACTACGTCTTCCACTCAGATCCTGCAGTCTAACTGTCATTATCATTAACTTGACTTTCGCGTGGCAACACAATGTCATAGAACACACTTCTACTCTTCTGATTCAGTCAGTCACTAAGAACAGATGAAGGAGATCCACCACAGGAAAAATAGTAACTAAATACTAAATGTACACACATGCATAGAATACACAGTTTACCTCCAGCTGAGCAATATGAATATTTATTTAGCATTGTCTAACATCCACTACTCACTGCACGTTCATCATTACTGTGAATTGGTTTGAAAATAATGTGCAACACACTGTATATCCACACGCGCCGACACGTGTCTGTTGCCTAAAACCGCGGCGAAGGGTGGCACAAAACCCCCTCCACCCCGCGCCTCCACAAGCTGGGCGTCGAGTTCCCTATGCTGCCCCCGCTGTTCGACGAACATATGTTCGCGGACAGGGAGGAGGCAGACGTCGAGGAGGAAGACGACAATCATCTCCTCCAAGACGAGCCAGAGGAGGACCACGAGGATGCCATTCTCCCGGATGCGCAGCCCTCTAGCCCTCCCAGCAGTCAGGGCAGCGAGCCCTCCACGGGGGACTTCGGTTTGGTCGAGGTTTGTAAAAGAGCCGCGGCCAGGCTGGGCATTGCATGGCCAGCCCTCCGTGGTGACCTCGGGGTCGAGAGGGACTTTTTCGATGGGAAAAGACTCCCTTCTCGCCCGCATGCAGCCAATCACTTGTGACTGAGGTCAGACGGTCCTGGGATAAACCCCTTTCTAACCGCGTTCCCGTCAAGGGCTACTCGGTTTTGGATATTGGTGACATGGAGGAGCTGAAGCTCTCCAGCCCCCCCACGGTCAAGGCTTCGGTGGCTCCTCACCTCCACCTGACCAGGAGGGCTTCTTTTTTGTCAACAGGGCCGTCGCTCCCAGGTAAAATGGATTGCTTCACCGCGTCCATTTATCAGAAGATTTTTACATTTACATTTACAGCATTTAACAGACGCCCTTATCCAGAGCGACTTACAATCAGTAGTTACAGGGACAGTCTCCCTGGAGCAATTTAGGGTTAAGTGTCTTGCTCAGGGACACAATGGTAGTAAGTGGGATTCGAACCCAGGTCTTCTGGTTCATAGGCGAGTGTGTTACCCACTAGGCTACTACCACCCGTTGTTGTTTAAACAACAACAACAACATTAATTTCTTATATAGCCCAAAATCACATATAGTATGTCTCAATGGGCTTTGACAGGCCCTACAGTTGACACCCCCCACACTTGACCCTTCTGCACACAAGGAAAAACTCCACACAAAAACTCTAGGAGAGAGAAAAAAAAGAAAGGAAGAAACCTTGGGAAGGAGTGATACAGAGAGGGATCCCCTTCCAGGGTAGAGTGAGCCTGCAAATGGTGTCAGTGCAGGGTTGAGGATGATATAATAATAAGTCCTACAGTTGTAGGGTTGGAGGAGTCCAGGATGTAGTCAGTGTCATGGTCTAGATTACGTGTCCACAATGATGTTACTGGTCCATTTGAAGATCCCTGAAGCTGTAGTTGTAATGGTGGTGGTGGCTGTGGTGACCCTCTGGTTTGTTTCATGGTATGTCCTTGTTTAACAGTTGTCAGGAACCAGGATTTATTTGCTGGTCTCTTCACTGGGGTCTGCCAGTAGTCTGAGTGCTTGATTCCGTGTCTCGGAGAAAAACAAACAGATGCAGCGGCAGACGGTTGCACTGTACGATGATACTGAAATATGTGGTTATAGTGGTAAATCTTCCACACTTTCTGCCAGGGCACTTAACGTGACCTCGCTCACAGACTGGGAGAAGGTTGAATTTCTCGACGTGCCGGTAGACTGTAAGAACCTTTTCGGCCCAACAGCCGAGGCAATGCGGCAGAGGTGCGACCTCCAGAAGAAAGAAGGAGAAGCCTTTGACTTCTGTCTGCCTCACAAGCCGGCACCCTCATGCCGTCTGCACGGTCTGCCGCGGAGATTAATTCTTAAGAGTTACGCGCACCTCGCGTCGCTGTGGCCGACGCATGTACCAGGTTTGATGAATTCGGGGGCGGACCTCCTCTCCAGGGGGAACCCCCTGTACAGTGAGTGGAGGCTCCACCCTCAGGTGGTCACTCAGATCTGGGAGAGGTTCGGCAGGGCTGCCGTAGATCTCTTCACCTCGCACGGAGATGCGCAGTGTCCCCTGTTCTTCTCTCTGACAGACAGCAACGTGCCGTTGGGGGTGGACGCGCTGGCGAACCTATGTACGCATTCCCGCCCCTGAGCCTGATTTGCCCCACACTCTCGCGAGTGAGGGAGGACGGTCTGACTCTCCTGCTGGTGGCCCCCCGCTGGCCGGGACGCTGTGGCTGGCAGAGATTTTCCAGCTTCTGTGGGACGAGCCCTGGCAGCTCCCGCCATGCAGGGACCTTCTGTCACATGCGCGCGGGAAGATTTACCACCCCTCTCCAGGTCAGCTGAATTTGTGGGTCTGGCCCGTGAGAGGCTGAATTTGGACGCGGCTGGTCTCCCTGCCAGGGTGATCACCACATTTCAGAGTGCTAGGGCTCCATCCACGCGCACACTGTATGATAGCAAGTGGCGCGTTTTCGAACATTGATGCGAACAGAGGCGGGTTGTGCCCTTTGTGTACTCGGTTACTGATGTGTTATGTTTCCTGCAGGACATGTTGGACAAGGGCAGGGCATTTTCCACTGTCAAAGTGTATCTGGCCGCTATAGTAGCGTGCCACGTGGGGTTTGACAACACGTCTGTTAGTAAGCATCCTCTCCTTTTAATGCACCTCTCCTTTTAATGAAAGGCGCCTGCCGGCTCCGGCCGGCTAGTCAGCTATTAGTCCCTTCGTGGGAATTGCCCCTGGTCCTGCAGATGTTCTCAGAACCTCCCTTCGAGCCTCTGGAACAGGTGAGTGTGAAACTCCTGACCCTTAAGACAGCTTTACTTCTCGCGCTGTCCTCAGCAAAGCGGGTGAGTGAGATTCATGAACTTCGGCCTGGGCGATGCTAGGGTCGTGCTGTTACCTAACCCTGCATTTGTTCCCAAGGTTGTTAACTCTGCTTATAATTGTAGCGCTGTGGAGCTGAGCGCTTTTCACTCCCTCCATTTGCTTCAGAAGAAGATCGGAGGCTGCATTGTTTGTGTCCGGTATGTGCTTCGCGGGTTTACACGGACAGGACCAGAGATTTCAGAGGGAGTGACCAGCTGTTTGTGTCCTGGGCTCCTCCATACAGAAGTAAGCCGATTTCATCTCAGTGTTTATCGCGCTGGCTGGTGGAGGGAATCGGCATGGCCTACCATGCACAGGGTCTCCCGCCCCCGCAGGGGCTTAGGGCTCATTCCACTACAGCCACGCTACCTCTTGGGCTTTATTCAGGGGTGTTTCTATACATGATATTTGTGCTGCTGCTAGCTGGGCTACACCGCACACATTTATTAGATTTTACCGACTTGACATCACAGCGCCGCCGCTCGCGCACGCTGTGCTTAGTGTCGGTGCCATAGTGAGATACCAAGCGATACCAAGCGAATGTTTGAAAGAGAACGTTAGGTTACTTAACGTAACCCCGGTTCTCTGATAACATGAGTGAGGTATCTCACCACTTCCACCTCCTTGCATTTGGCACGGGAAGAGCATGCTAGAAAAGGCCGTTCCAGTGGGCTGCAGCACCTGATATAGGGAGGCGGACGTGGTGTCACGGCGGACATGGTGTCATTGGTGCTTCCGCGATCGGTCACGCTGAGGGCGTTCCCATAGTGAGATACCTCACTCATGTTATCAGAGAACCGGGGTTACGTTAAGTAACCTAACGTTATTTGCAGGGTGGCCTAGCGGTTAAGGAAGCGGCCCCGTAATCAGAAGGTTGCCGGTTTGAATCCCGATCCGCCAAGGTGCCACTGAGGTGCCACTGAGCAAAGCACCGTCCCCACACACTGCTCCCCGGGCACCTGTCATGGCTGCCCACTGCTCACTCAGGGTGATGGGTTAAATGCAGAGGACAAATTTCACTGTGTGCACCGTGTGCTGTGCTGCTGTGTATCACATGTCAATCACTACACTAACTAACTAACTATTTATTCTTACCATATGTATATAGCATTGTCACAAATAATATTTTGTATTTTTCTTCTATCATTTTCATGATAGATGTCTGCACTGAAGGAGTTGCTTTTAATCAAATTTTTCATGCATATAGAGACTAGGGCTGAAACGATTAATCGAATAACTCAAATAATTCAATTACAAAAATTATTCGACGAAAATTCTTTGCCTCGAGGCTTTGTTTAATTCGTCACCAAAGTCCATCTATTATCGTATCACTCCCGTGGAGCTATGCAGTGAGGAGCTGCGCAGTACCGGAATCATTGTTTTACACGGACTGTTTTAACTGACGTTAATGAATGCTAATGAATGTAGATTTGTCCATCTGTTGCATTTATTATTACTACCTTATGTATATGTGTGTGTGTGTTTGTGGTGCGGGAGAATTACATGACTGAGGTCTTTGTATTTATTCTCTTGCTACTTATCATGCCTCGTCACTATCGACTCATAACACAGGCTACAATAATTCCAATAATTACAAATAATGTAGGCTCTAAGAAGCGCTAATGTTCATATCAGTTAGCTATCATAATACGATACCTTTTAGAAGCTCCGAGTCCGCTTGGAGAACTGCAGTTCACAAGAGGGTGTTTTCGGTTCAGGTGCTGTAGCATTGACAACATACTTTTATGGTAGGACAGGTCTGTTTTACAGTGTATACACTGCACTACGTTGTCCACCTTACGCAGAGAAAAATGGTCCCACACTTGAGACATTTTTTACCTTTTTACGTATCTTACGCCATCTTTGAAATGTGCTTCAGGTAAAACAAGTGCACCTGGCTGCAACTGGTGTGGAGCTCCACAATAGGCGGAAACCTATTGTAATCGAATTATTCAAATAATCGTTTCAACCCCTATAAGATAGTAATAATAAATGCAACAGATGGATAAATATACATTTATTAGCATACAGATTTACTTTTGGCCGAGTTTATAGCATTTGTTGTACATCACAGTGCACATCTCTCTCTCTCTCTATTTTGCACATAACATTGCACAAAGACAAACATTCTACCAACCTACCTCATCTGGATACAACTGGAAACTGAACTTTAAGTTGGATTATTAGTAATACTTGAATTGTTTATTTATATTTTCTTTTTACTATTTTGAACCTTTATACTTTTTATTCTATACTCTTTATTCTCAGATGGGCTATAGCAGGGGGTACACCCCTTTTTTTCCTTTTTTATTAAAATAAAACTAAGGACAAATAGGCTAACCTATGTTTCTTTTTTCGTTTACATCATGAATTTTTCACAGAAAGATTGATTATGTCACGTCTACAGACTTACGGGGGAAGGAGTTCACGAAAAATGCCGGAGACCTAGAAGGGGCGGAAACATCCGGCATTTATGGGGCGTCAGGATTGGAGACAGGTGTGGAGCCCAGCTGCAGGCAATCCTGACAGAGCCCCCCCTCCAAGGGCTACGTCCTCGGAGCCTCAACAGTACCATCAGTGGAGGCGGCGGGGCGGACGGCCTGGCTCCCCAGCGTGGTCCCGCATGGCGGCCCCGGACCCTCGGCCTGGCTCCCCAGCGTGGTCCCGCTTGGCGGCCCCGGACCCTCGGCCTGGCTCCCCGGCGTGGTCCCGCTTGGCGGCCCCGGACCCTCGGCCTGGCTCCCCGGCGTGGTCCCGCATGGCGGCCCCGGACCCTCGGCCTGGCTCCCCGGCGTGGTCCCGCATGGCGGCCCCGGACTCCTGTACCTGCACACAGTAATCAGGGCCGATCCATATGGGTACGTGTGGGCCCTGTCTCCACACGTCCCCTCTGACACGTCTTGTGTCACCCCCTGCAACGCGCAGGGAGATTGTCCCAGAGCCTCCGGCGACTGTTCCAGGCACCCCAGGCTGGTGCCTTCTGGGACTATACAGCCCCTCTCGCTGCACGGCCCTGGTGCCAAGGGGGGGGCATTGCCAGACCATCCGGCTAGCCCCTTCTGCGTCCGTTGGGACAAGTAGGCCCTCTTCCAGCTGGGTCCTCATGCCTACCAGGGGGCTCTATGGCGCTCCACCCCTCTGGAGGTGGACACAGACCCATGCCTGGCCCACCCTCCTCACCGGCTACCGGAGGACCCAGCTCAATCGCTTCCCCACCTACCCTCCCCTCAGGAGGAGTCCCCAACCCGAACTGCACCCCCCCAAAAAAGTCTTTGGGGGAGCACCCCCCCCGGCTGGACTTAGGGGTACCTTGGGGCTTGTCCACCTCGCCTTGGACCAGCACATTCGGGTCAGGAACCTCCTCCCGGGGGTTCGGCTCCGCGGCTGGGTTGCCATCTGGTGGACACAAAGAGGGGAAGTGGGGGCGACATACGGACACATACGGCTCCCTCTCCGGGCTCTCCGGGACCTCCTCAGGGGGCACAGCCAGGATCTCGGGAGGTGCGACCTTTTCGTCGCCCGCCAGTGCTTGGTCTTCTTGCCACGGATCCTGACTGGTACTGGATGTGGTGGAGGGGCAGAGTTCGATTCCTGGCTCAGGCTCTGGCCGATCAAACTCCGCCCTCAGTCTCTGCTGGAAGTCCCGAAAACTCCTGTCGGTCTCTCCCTGCTGCCAGAGGGCTGTGCTCCAGCCCGATGCTGATCCAGTCAGACACGTGAGGATGGCAGTGATCTCATCTGTGTCTGCTGCCCCACTGAAGGGTCCTGGGACCATTTGGCTGTCCCACACGGGGCTGGGCACGTTGCTGGAGATGGTGGTGGGCGTGTGGCGTGGGGGGTGGTGGACGTCTTCTCCAGCATGCGGGGGTGCTGGTGATGCGCTGCCGTTCAGCTGGGGAACGTCCGAGCAGAGGGAAGGCGGGTCGGCGACTGGAGCTGGGAGGGCATCTTCCCTGTGAGGCAGTTCCGGCAGTGCAGTTGCTGGCTGGCGACCTCCTGTCGCCCTGTTCCACCAGCTTACCCCCGCATCGCTGTCCTCCTCCTCACTGTTGTCGCACCTCTGGGACTGACGTGGGTTTCCACGGACCTCGCAACGATCATGGACGGGCACGATGGGCGGAGCCATCCCGGCACCGACTGCCCAATCGGCGTCATCCTCGTCATAGTCCATGTCGACCTCATACCCTCGGAAGTCACGTGGATCTTCACGGATGTCGCGACAATCTCGGACGCGCGCGCTGGGTGGAGCCATCCCGGCCCCGACTGCCCAACGAAAATCCACGACATTGTCGCTTTCGTCATCCGTGTCCTCCCACCTGTGACTCCAAGGGTCGTCCACCCTGCGGACATCCTGGACCCAGGGTGCGATCAACTCCCAGGGACAGTACTCTGGCCATTCGGGCTGGAGCCTGCCCACCTCCTCGCTGGAGGAACGCCGCCGTTGTCGCTTCTCACCCCCCTGGAAGTGACGTGGGTCCCCACGGACCTTGCGACGATCGCAGACTGGCGCGATGGGCGGAGCCCAACTCTCGTCTCCCATGCTCTCGGCGTCGTCCGTGTTGTCCCAGTCCACGGGGAGCCTTGCCAGCAGAGCGCAGAGTTCTTGGCTCGACATGGCGAAGATCGTGGGGGTCGCATCTTCTGCGCTCGCTGCCCACGTCACTTCCTCGCTGCTGCCGACGCCAACGTCCTCGCTCCGCCCACTCACCCGCCGACGTTGTCGCTTCCGGGTTTCGCGGAGTTTCCCGGGGGTGACGTCATCACGCGGCGCCGCGTACCACTGCTTCTCGGGGAGAAAACGCTCCACCAGAACGGCCGGCGCGTCTCTCCCCTGGCATCCGCGTTCGCCACGCCGGGCTGCGTCCTTCGCGGCGTTTCTTCTCCTCTGTTTTTTACCTCTGCGCTTTTGGGTGGGTCTCGGCCATTCTGTCACGTCTACGGACTTACGGGGGAAGGAAGCGCAGAGGTCTGACATGTTGGGAAGGGGTTTTATTCATAAACAAACAATAAACTCAAATAAACAGCGGCGCGATGGCCAAAAACAATTTAACTACAATAACGAACGTAAACTTGCCCGCAGGCGTGTGCCGATTGCCAGAACACATACATTCACCCACTGAAGTCAAGTTCATGTCTGAGTTCACGAAAATGCCGGAGACCTAGAAGGGGCGGAAACATCCGGCATTTATGGGGCGTCAGGATTGGAGACAGGTGTGGAGCCCAGCTGCAGGCAATCCTGACAGATTAAATGCTCAAAAACTCAAAAGTTGGAATTATCCAATTACTTGATTAATCACTGAAAAAATTGACAGAATACTCGATTCCAAAAATATTCTATAGTTGCAGCCCTAATAGAGACAATAAAAGATTTTCTATTCTAATAATAAATACATGTACTGAAATTAATTTACATAAGATAAAATCACTTATTCCATGGGACTTTCATTTCTTGACATACTGATGAATGGATTGCTTGTCTATAAATTAACATCTGTATATATAATAAAGATAGAGATATTTATTCTGATTAGCAATGCATGAAAAGGCACAGACGTATTCTCTTTATAAAAAAAAGTATCCCACCGCTTAGGTTCAAGCGTAGTGCAACTAATTAATGTACAGTTGCCTTAATGCATAACACTGAAATGCCTATTATGATTAATATATTGATGTTATGAAACATGCCTGGAAAGGCTGCCAGAGATATTAAAGAGGAACAGATGCAGGCTTCTATTACCACATGCGTTTAATCTCAACTAGGTCAAGTTCATATGTGCAACAGAGTATGGTCCAATTTTTAAAATTCATTTATAAAAGCATGCACTTGTTCATCAAAGCAGAAGAAATTGTTTGCACTGAAACAGATTCTGAACACCAGTTTCCTCTTGTAACTGTTCTCTAGCTCTGCTGGATTGAACCCTCATACCACAGTCACCAAAAGGAAAGAATACCAGCTGAGGGCTTGGATTTACATTTACATTTACAGCATTTATCAGACGCCCTTATCCAGAGCGACTTACAATCAGTATTTACAGGGACAGCCCCCCTGGAGCAACTCAGGGTTAGGTGTCTTGCTCAGAGACACAATGGTAGTAAGTGGAATTCGAACCCGGGTCTTCTGGTTCATAGGCGAGTGTGTTACCCACTAGGCTACTACCACCCTGGATGGATGTAGCCCTCAGTCTAGAAATAAACAACATATTTTGCACAGGATTTGGCCAGCATGAAGAAACAAAATCTCTGAAATTCAGTACTGACTGTACATTGCAGTGTATCTGTATTCCTCTCAACTAAAAATACCCCACAGAAATCCACAGAAAGTCTGGATCAGAGGTTAACCACTGGACCCAGGGGGACCAACAACACCTGTCCAAATCTTTATCCATCATAACACACATACAGACACACATGTCCTGTGACCATACCTCAAACTACACCACACCTCAAAACACTTACTATTTATGCAAATCCTTAAATAAGTTCTGTTTCTATACCACCAATCCTACATATACTATATTCTACAGATCAACTGAAATACCAAATATATTTTGTTACATGCACCTGCATGTCGTAAGAACTGAATGGAGAACAGAAAACCAAACCGCAGGCCTGAGCCAGAAGCCATGACCAGACTGACTTCATTTTACAGACAGAACTACAGTGTGGACCAGATGTATGCATTTAGCAGTGGAAAACCGCTGTGGTGGAGGACATTTAACATTTTAACTGTCCATTTTAACAGATTTCTCAGACACCTAAGACAGGTGGGGTTTGATGCACATGGCTTCATGTGGCACAGGCAGGTTAGATTTCCTGACTTGAGGTCATGGACAGAGGTGTCCTTTTTTGGTAGAGTTGCATTACACAACAACTCACATCTCTCGTCTAATGGTTGGCTAGAGAGACCATCTGTCCTGATGACAGTGGGATCAGGGTGGTCTTAAAGACTGAAATGCTTACAGCAAACATTTGTCATCTAGGAGAACTAATCTGGCATGTAGTGCATCCACAGTCATGGTTTGTTCTCATGTTTGCTCTCATTATCTCATGTATAAAAAAAAAAACTTTCACTGCTTGACATGTGGGTCCAGCACATCCCATGCAGTCATCTGAGGTTTAGGTGATTCAAAAACACACCCATTAAGGGGAGAAACACATCATTTCCTGCCAGCTCTCTCTTCATCTACATAATGTAGTCATGTGGCTAATGTCGCAGCACCACAAACATCAAAGCTGCTTCCGTGCTTCCGTGGTAGTACGTGTTGGACATTTCCTCTTTTGTTAAGAGTTAACATCACACCATATCACTATATCACAACTTTCATACTCAGAGGACAGATGCAATTCTACCCACAAATGCAGCAAGAGTGTGTCAGACACTTGAAAAATTCACACTTTGCTGTTACATACAAACTTGTGTACGTTACAGTGTACTCAAAGTACACTGTGGGTATGTGTGTACTTTGTATGTTCCATAATGCAACAATGGACATGATCCCATTATTTTCTAAAAAAAAAAAGGTTACACCTTTCCTGATGTAAATTCTATCCCTGAGCATTCCAGATTCCTCTCTGAAAGAATTTGTAACTTCCTGGTGGTGAAGTTGAAATGACAAACAAATATTTTCGGGGTGACTTTGTCCCGGAACATTTTTTTGCTGCAAAAATCAGGTTTGGCCATGTTTTGGGAGGGTGGTTGAGCTTTGGACGTTAGCACAAAAATCTGACTCAGAATGTGATATCAGGTAAAGAAAACATTGAGTCCTCATTTATGTGGGAAAAGGGGAAACGAGATCATCTGGATTCAGTTGTCAGATTGAGTAGGGGGTTGATGACCTTCTGGTCTGCAGAGTAGATGAACTTTAAACTGCTGTTTAGAAAGATTGCATTATGTATTAAAATGTTGGGATCCCACATGGATCATGTTACCCACTTAGGGAAGGGTTGACCATGCATTTCTTGAAAAAACACAGGAAATAAAACTTCCATGACCTTTTCAAAGAGTTGTTTACTTGACACAAGCACAACCTGTCTAAGTGTTTTTAAGTTTGTGTGTGACAATGCTCATCTAGCCACAAGCAGAAGCATTCCTGATCTCTACATGTATCTACCACAAGTATGGGACCATTTTTTGAGATTAGTTAAATGAAAACGCCAGACACTCACCTTCCCAGCTCTTCTCCAATTTCATAGAAATCCTCCACTTTTTGTTGCTTGAATACATCCATGCCTAATGTCCTCATTGATGACAGTGGTTGGTTTGTGGTTGCAGATCAGATTAATTGAGTTTTCAGGCCAAAAAAAACAACAACATAAAAAAACGCCCTTCTGTACCCACAGAGTCCAGCTACCCTAAAGGACGAGAGGACGAAAGGGGAAGAGTCACAAACAGCAGGAGATTTCAGGGACAGGCATGATCAGGAGCTCATGAGCACAGGTCCCAGCATGTAGCTCAACATACCAACACTGGAACAAAGTGTGTGTGTGTGTGTGTGTGTATGTATGTATATAAAACACATGCACATGTATAAAAAACACACGCACATATGTATGTGTGTGTGTGTGTGTGTGTGTGTGTGTGTGTGTGTGTGTATGTACGTGCATGCAGTGACAAAAGAAGCTTTTTTGTTACTTCAAGCTTACACAAATAGAAAATTAGGGCACTAAGATGGGAGGCTCCGTACAGACTTAATGCCGGACAGACAAATTAAATGCATTTTTTTTTTTTATTCAGATGCCACAACAAAGTAGGTGTAGCCAGATAATCTGATTTTAAAAGCAGGATTAAGAGCAGTAACCAGCATCAGGATGCGTTTGCTGCAGGTCACCTTTTATTTAATCTTGTGTACGCAGTTATGCCTTTCTTTACTGTTAACTGTTATAAAAAAATACGTTGGAAAGGGTGTAAGTGCGAGTCCACGGAAGAAACTGATAACATTATTCTGCGTTCGTGTTTGTCTTCAAGGCTGAACCTTCAAATGAATTCTGACGGCAAAGCGAGTAATAAAGTGCTGACATTCTGGTCGGAATTTACATAAAAAAACGAACCTGACACATTTTTCGACACTGTATCACTGTATGAAAGTTCCGTCCTGCCGTGACACATACACACATACGGACGCGCGCGGATTCTTACCTGTTGGAGCCGCTTTTGATTTACTGCTGCATCTTAATCCCGAGCGCCACTTCTCCACTGGCCGCGACGACGGCGTGCGCCCTTATCTGTCCAGAACCGTGCGCGCGCGCGCCCCCTGTCCGCCGGCGCCAGACTGCAATGTCGCAGGCCATGTGGTGCGGGACGCGGGGCACCAACTCTATTACCGAGTCGAAAGCCAAGATCAGCAGATCAGCTTCTGTAATTAAGAAAATTTCGAATAACTAAACACACTTTACAAATGTCATTTCAATAAAACAAATTATCAACAAACAATAGTCTACTTGCGGTCTTGTTCTAATTTCACCAACGATCTTACACAGCTAATGTATAACCCTATTGTGAGCGAAATCATGTAATTACAGTACAACAACATGTATTATACAGCTCAAAGTCACATACAATATGTCTCCCTGGGCTTTGACAGTTGGCACCCCCACACAGTTGACCCTCCTGCAAAAAAAAAGCAACGTCTGCTTCTGCTAAGTAAAATACAAGGTTAAAGGAATATTGTTGCGGCTGTTTGAAGGCAATGTTGCCACCTGCAGGACGAAGTGATCATATTCGTTTTCTTCTGCTTCTCATTTTAAAATAATTTTCATACTGCAAGATAAAAATTGACAAGGTTTACTATATGGATCTGAGTCTTAATACTGTGTTCCCTTGCAGTCATATATTGATAAAGATTATCTGTACCATCACACACACACACACACACACACACACACTTTTGCAACTGGTGACTCTTGCACAACATTCGGCTTCGTGTAATCGGTACATCGCTGATGTCCTGCGCTGCTTTGTTTGGGTCTTCTTGTTCTTTGTGTACTGTCAATCACTCCCATAAATGTCTCACGCCGGCTCATTAATAAAGAGATGTTGACATAGTAGACAAGCTGAAAGAAGGTCAGTGAAAAGGTATGTACATATATCAGATTGTAACACATGAGTCTTGGAACATTTGAAAATGTTATTGCATTAAAAATATGAGGAAGGGGAAAAGCCAAGTATAGGATCAAGAACAGAATGCAAAGTCAAAGTAATAATATTTATTGAATAATGAGGTGACTGATACAAAACATAATACATAGTGATTACACGTGAAAAAGAAACATTCATATGATATTTTTTTCTGCCTTTCTCTTTTTTAAACATGCTCAAGAAAAAGCAGATAAAACAGATTTGTGCAGTACATTTTACTGATGAACAAATTAATTTCCCCCAGTAGCTTATTCATTTAGACCAAGGTGTAAAGCAGGTGAAATAATCCTTACATGTTACATTACCTGCTACCATAATTACATTTTATAATACATAAAACAAATGAACAATGGAAGGATGTGATTCATGGAACTCCTGTAAAGCAGCATACTCTACAATGACAGCAACGTTCAATGGGATATTTTTTGTGAAAAACTTCATGCCGTACAATAGTCTTGCTCGAGAGGCCAGCTCTCAAAGCACAAATGGTCCAAACATCACAGTTTCACACAACTGGTCAGCAATTTAACTTCATGTTTCGGATCTGTGCCACTGAAGATGAGTACACATCCACGTGAGAAAAGGAAAAGCAATCAAGCAAAATAGTATAGGCATTCATACATGATTTAACATGGTGAAAAACATTAACACAGCATGGGATAACCAATAAAAAAAATCCAGACAATATACTTCTAAGGCACATATTAATGAGATTGAAATGTACTTTACAAGTCAGAAAAGGAGACAATATACAGGCGTAGCTAAAAATTAAAGGTTACATAATAGTGCAATAAACATATTTTATTAATTCCCTAAAGAATGTGGCCTTTACTGTTTATGTGGGATTTAGCACTGGCTTAAAAACAATACCTGTCTGGCGATTCTAAAATTTTCATTTGTATTCATTAAAAAATATATGAATTTTGAAGACTCAGCTAAAATGGGAAGACCTGGTGTGGGTTTCATAACCTTTTTTTTTTTTTTTTTTTTTCAGACTTCCCATGGTGAGAAGTGACAGGCTTATGACATGATGAAGCACTCTGAAAGTAAACCAAAGCAGCGTGTTCTTACTGAAGCCATTGGCATAACACTGAAAGGTCTGCAAGTTCCATTAGAGAGGACATTCCCTACCAGCAGATTCAGAGGGTGCAAGAGCAGGGATGATTTTACCTTACTTATTTTGTTTTCCCGGAGAAAAATTCTCTTCATTAGCTGAAGGCGTGGCTAAAAGGGATTCTATGGAAACTAGGGGTGTGCAGAATAAAATAAAATAATGATTCTATCTCTACCAATTCAAAATCGATTCGTATTTCCCATTTTTTAATGAGGTGAAATTAATTATTTTTCAGATGGAAGTTTACCAATCCTATACATGGTGCAATGCTGATTTCTGCTCAGATTTCTGCTCAGAAGCAGCATTTGAGCAAGAAGAAAGTGAAAGAAGACCAAAGCACACTGTATGGATGTTGTAAACTTCAAACCAACTCTGAATGAGCAAAGAAAAAAAAACTGTTTTATTTCCAAAGACCTGCGTCCGTACGCTGTTGTTGATAACTAAAAATGATAGATGTCTTGAATCAAGAATTGGTTTTGAATCAAATCATGAGCCCAGGAATGAAAATCAAAATGAATTGTGCACCCCTAGTGAAAACATAATCACAATAAGTCTCAGACATTACGGTTTGGCACAAATACTGTCTTTTTGCATGTTCTTCTTTGGTCCATCAACAGACAGGGCATGATTGGGTGACAGGATAAGACACGTCAAGCATTAGAGTCTTCCAGCTGAAAAAAGGTAGAGTTTAACACTGAGCAATGAAGACAGGAGCCTGGATTGGCGGTGGCTTAGTTGTCCTCCTCGTCATCGCTGAAGTGTGTACGGCTGTCAGGTCTGGAGATCTCTCGATCCCGCAGGAAGGTCTGGCGGATGGCCTCCAGCTCAGTCAGCTCCAGACGAACCTTCTCCAGGTGGAACATGCGCTTGTTCTGGATCTGTCTCATTGGGAAGGGGTTCATGTCTACAAATGCAATGTTCATCAGCTTCCTGCAAGGTTAGAAAGAAAACTGAAATGTCAGCTGTTGACTTTTATTCCCAAAATTCAAACCATTTAAAGTACAATGTGTAACCACAGGTGGAAATTGTTTTTAAAACACAATACACAAAAGAATTGCAATTCAAATATTACAGTTCACAGTATTTTATAAAATGCATTTTTCATTTCACACTTACCACTATAACACATAAAAAGCATAGAAATTATTAGTCTGTTTATTTAGTAAGTTAAGGTGATGCAGTTTGGGACAATGGAAGAAAAAGCATTATTCTATTTGTGTGATTGTTTTGAAGAGAACTGGTTTGGCAATTGATATGGTTTACAGAAAATTACATAGAAAATCATCATCATAGAAAAATGCCTGTTAAACTGTATATAACTGTATATAAACTTTAATTAATATTAACTGTATATTAATTACAAAGCCTGATGTCAATATAATTTATTAATTATGAGTAGAAAGGGTCACGTGTACCTCACATCCAAAACTGTCTGTGTGAAGTAGCGGAGGTATTTAAAAATAGCCATGGAGTCCTGAAGTTTCAGAAACTCTTCTTCTTTGCACTTGAAAAGAGCGAGAGCGAAGCGAAAAATGATCTGCAGAAGCCGAGATACAAAACAGCAGTGAGCTCTACAATCTCCATACCTGATATGGCAGGAACGCAGAAACAAAAGGAAACTGGAAACATCATCCTGAATTATTGCACATGTAATTGTCATAGATGAAAATCCCAGAACTTTACTTCCTAACAAAAAGCTTTGTGAACAAACTGGTAAACTGATTAAATGAGTCTAGGGTGTTTGATAACTACCTTTGGCCCTTCATAGAGAAAAGAATCCCAGATCTTGAAGAGGATTTCGCTGACCACACTGTCCACAAACACCACCAGAAACCAGTTGAAAGTGATGAGAGAGAAGTCCACCTTATACTGCTCAAAGTGATTGTGCAACCTGGGAAGCTTCTCACTCATCAGGTCCTTAAACACACGTTGGTCCACCTGGAAGAGAGAATTCATACAGATATTAAAACCCAATATTGAAAATGTGTAAATCCATTATGCAGACTTCGAAGGTCTCAAATTCTTAAACTAAGTATTTATGCAAATCCAATGTGAGAACAAAAGGAAAAAAATCCTTCATCATATACATAAATATGATTTGACGTGGTTGCTCTCAGAATCCGTGCAGTAGCTTAACGGGTTCAGTAAGGGTGTGTCAATCAGGAAGTGAGTCTGGGTCGGGCCCAGCAAAAGTGACTCAGACTGTGACTCCACCTCTGCAAGCAGCATTGGAGGAACGCGGCTGTAAACACTGTGGCTGAGACATAAGCAGCTGATGCTGTCACATGCTTTTGACACCCACCCTGGCACAGACAAGGGACTGTTCCTGCAATCTTCAACTAGACCTGCTAAAAAAAAATCTATAAGCTGACTGTACCTGTGAGCCCAGGAGGGTCTTGGTGTAATAGTCACGTGGCATGAAGACCTCCACAATAGCTGTGAGACACCAAAACGCATCCTCTTCCTCCAGGTACAAGAGAGCAATGGCTGCAAGCCTAGGTGAGAAGTCAACCAGTGAGTCACATAAAATCAGGAAGAAAATCTTGAACTCTAAAAGAAAAAGCTGCTTTTGCTCATGTGTGTTCATATTAAAGATCTATTTAAAAGAAAAAGTTAGTGAAGTGATTGTCATTGTGAAACACACTAGGCCACCACCCTGGCTCTAACAAACACCTTGAAGTAATCTGTAATTGTCTGTGGTGGTTCCAGCAGTACCTGTTAAGGCCCTGGCAGTAGCCAATGTCAGGGTTCCGCCAGGAGAAGGCCAGTAGAACGTTGCGAAGCTTCTGGATGCCGTCGGAGGATGGGGAGGAGTAGTGCTTGTTGTTGGGTAGGGTACGCAGCAGGTCCAGCTCGATCTGCTTGGAGGCAGGGTTCTGCTTCTCACGTGCCAGGCTCAGAAGACCCTTGTAATAATCGTCAGCCAGGCAGTCACGGTATTTGCGCACATGAAAGGCCACGCAATAGCGCCAGACTTTGGAGCGGTGGACGTGAGGCACGCCGCTGCGCACCAGGGACTTCAGTTCTGGGCAGGGGACCATCTCACGGTTCATGGTACTGGCCAGGAAGTTCTCCCACTTGACACCCACAGACACTTCTTGATCAGTCAAGGAGAGCGATTTCAGGTTCAAGGCACGAACCATAGCAACTATCTTCTCCTCCTCATCCTCCTCCTCCGGGAGAGTCTTAAAACCATAGATGTCATACTCACTGCAAGAGCAAAGAAAATGGATGGGACAAAATAAATTTCATTAACTTCTATTAGTGAGGGATTAGCTGTTAATTTTGGTTAAGAAGACTGCATCTGTATGCATATATGTCTAATATATATTTCTAAAATGTTTAAATGAGATCTGTGGGATAAAAAACAAGATTATTACAAGAGATTATATGAAGAAAAATAGACAGCAGTGGCCATGGCAAGTTATCGTGGTGGCTTAGCATGTAAGACTTCCCACTGCTCACTAAGGTGTGGGTATGACAATAATTTCAATACTTGATTTGTCTTTTTATTTGCAATTCACATTTTGTCCTACAGAGGCCATAAAAGCACAACTGCAACATATATTATAGATTGTAGATTTTACGGTGTAATTAGGGCTGGGTGGTTTGATGGCAAATCTGCATGAAACAGTCATGCGACTAGGCAAAGTTGTGTTAATAGTCCTAATAAAAGAAAATGAATTAATCTAGCATAGTTTGGCCTTTTCAACAATTAAACACATACTTTAAAAAATCATAACTAAATCAGTAATTTCATTAAATTGATGCCTTTTAGTTAAGGTCTTAACTTTATTTTGTACAATAAGTTGAGCAGATTTACTAGAAACTGCACCAGAATCACATATATTGTGCCAATAATACTAAGATTGCAGAAATAAGACCATGTACATAAAGAGTGGTTGCAATGGTGTAGGTGTCACAGTTTAGCTGTTATGGGCATCTTCAATGTAAGTGAAATGTGAACGGTTGTCACTCCTCTGAGCAGCATGGTGTTGTGTGCTGTTGTAATGAATGTAGTGTTACATAACTTTTGCATTATAGGCAATTCTTGGCCAGTTCTTGAAAAGAATAATTTTACATTATGGCTCCAACATTATGTTGCAATGAGTGTTTTGTGTTTGGCTTCAAAGGTTTTACCTGAAAGGGTGAGGGTTGACAAATTGTGTGTTTTACAGATAAAAAAAGATTATATAAAACTTTATTGTGAAATGTTTGTGTGAAAGGTCATGTCTGAGAATAGACTTGTCTGCGGTTGGGGTCTATTGGGGAGTGTTGTAGGGTCTTTCTTGTAGGGACATGTGGATGTGTCTGGATACCTGACTGGGTGGGGTTTAAGGTAGGTTTGCTCCTGCTGGTCACTGCTCTCCACCTCCAGAGCGTCCTCTAGCAGTCTACAGATCATCTCACTGGCTGGGTTCTCCTCAGAGGAACACACAGGGGTCTTAACCTCCTGCAGCAGCACCAGGTACTTACTCTCCACCTGGCACAGTTTTGCCTCGAGAGCGGTACACTGTGCCACATAAGACCCAAAGAAAAAACACAAAAGATAGATGTAATAATGGAAACACAGGAAAAACTGGTAGGTCCTCCACACAAGTTCCTTTTTATTAGGAACTGCAAGCTGGAATAATTGCTACAGGTTATGTAATACAGGTTTGTGCAAGATTATGTAACACAGGAATAATGTACATTCACAGAACTACAAAATATGGAAAAATGCTGGTGGTTTTAAAAACTTTTATTTTTTTATTTTATTGTGTGTGTATGATATTGGAAGTATGGAAATGTTGGCACTGTGTTACACCAAATGTTACACCAGAATTGGCTTCAGCATGCACCAACACAATGGGGGGATATTTTTTGCAATGCTATATCAAATGTAGCTGGTGGGATGTGTTGACTAATGTGACACTCGCTAGTCTGGCCATTAGAATGCCATTAGAATTTTCAACAATGACAATGACGCATGGTTGGTTTGCTAGTGGACGTAGTTCAGAGATGATTTTGTTATGCCCACTGACTGGCACATAGAGGACAGAAATGACCATGGACTACCCTTGTGAAAGTGACATATTGACAGAATGTCCAGAACAAGGAAGTAAGGTGTGTGAGAGCTGTCAATCATCCATATGGGCTTCACCCTTTTAAACACCTTGGTGTCAGAAATAATTATACACCAACAGACTCCATTTTGGTAACATGGCTGATGAGATGTAATCTTCATACAGCATAATACGCACAAATAACATTTGTACAAGATCCTCCAAGTCACAAAGAAGCACTACATCCAGCAATTTTTCTGTTGTTGGCCCTTTCCTTTTTTTTAAGGCAGATGAACCAATGAGTCGACTGCTGTTTTTTTTCAGTTACTGCCTGATTTCCTGCTGTGTGTTTTACACACACACACATAAACACAGCTTGTACAGCCAGTATCAGTAAAATATCAGCGACCACAGCTGTTGTGTGAGAGGAAATTGAATGTCCAACAAGGTCAAAAGTGCTGCAACACACTAGCATAGATATTCACACATCCACATCCACACACACACACACCACAATGGCACAGAAAATGGCATACAGAAGTACCTTTGTCTCCAGGTCCTTCTCTCTGGTCTCTGCATTTCTCCGTAAGACTGTTAGATCCAGGATCTCTTTGTTGAGGAAATTGTTTTGGATTTTGTAGCCCTGCAGGCTGTCCTACAGCAGAACATGGCAGCAGTGTGTTACACACCAATAAGAACACACATCAGGACGGGGTGTTATTCTCCCCACAAGGTATGTTGTTCTAAACCCTGTGTAAAAGTACACCATCTATCAATTCTGACTGAAATGAGAAAATATACACACAGACAAATTCTTCTGCTGGATCATAATGAGTGAATATTTTACTGATACATTGATTCATACCCTGAGATGGCTGAGCTCCTGCTGATCTTTGTTGTATGTTGGGGAGCTGCAGTCCGGACCCTGGCAGACTCCGTCCGCTGCCTCTTGGGACAGCTTGATGATGACCTCGTCCTTGGCCTGGATGGTCTCCATCAGCATACCCAGCTTCTCATTCATGTTGCCAACTGTGACCTTGAGGGACTTGAGTTCCTGCTGAAGGTTGTCCTTCTCCAGGGCCAGTCTCTCTATGTGACCACAGAGCTCATGAATATGCTTGTCCTTTTCCTGAAGAATGGTCTCCTTTTCAGTCTCAGCTTGGACTTGAACCTGCCAAGACACACCCTGCAGCGCCCCGGGACTGGTCTGCATCCACCGCTCACACTGGGAGCTTCGCAGTGTCTGCTGGAGCAGCCTGACCAGTTCCTGAGGAGGAAGATGGAAGCACAGGTTCAGACTCCAGATGCTACAGACTGGGTGGAAAAAACAGGCTGGAGCTCAGACAGCTCGGCTGGGCTCAGTGTCACCATGCTGAGGTCATTAAAACTGTGACGGTATCACTCAAAACATCATGACAGGATCAGGCAAAACATGGCAGTTAAACCAGTTTAATATCTCTTAACACAATAGAGTTGATTAGTTCAGTCAAATTGCTAATAGTCAGAACTATCAGTAAAGAAGTAGAGCAAACATAAATATTCAAAGGTCTATTTTTGTGCTTTTATATCGGTATCTAAAGTCTCTTTCCAAAATTCAGCAGTGGTGCAGAATTACAGCCACTTTGAGCCAGTCCCACAATGAGATTTCCACAGGACACACTGTTTCAGTGAGGAGAAAGGTGGTACGAGGGGGAGAGTGGCCTATAAAAGTTGAGGGGTCATTCATGCAAATGTTTGGTGCAGACAGGAAGTCGTGTCTGCATTTTTCCAGAAAAAAAAAAAAATCTGAGTCTCACATTACTGAGGGAAGAGAGGAGAAAAAACAAACAAAAAACATTTGTGCTCATTTTTACATCCATTCACCAAGCAACTGCAAAAAATCAACAATAAAAGCAAAATAAAATAAAGTGCACTAGGGCTGCAACAACGAATCGATTAAATCGATAAAAATCGATTACTAAAAGAGTTGGCAACGAATTTCCTAATCGATTCGTTATGTCGCGCGATGCGGAGACATTTGATTATTAAAAAAAAAAACTATTTGAGCGCGGAGCGGAGTGAACACACTCGGTGTCTCTCGCGCACAGATGCCGAGTTTGGCACATCATAGACAACGCGGAGCAACAACAAAAAAAAACGAGCAGAGGTAGAGGACAGATACATGGCGGAGGCAGAGAAATCTGCGCGAAAATACGCAAAAGCGACATGGCACAGCACGGGAGCACCACGGCAATGATCCAGCACCTGAAATGCAAACATGTTGGAGTGTTTGAGGAGGAAGAAGGGAGTTCAGCAGCAGGGTAAGTCGCTGCAGAATCCTACTTTTTCCGTTTTGAAGTGAGGAATGTAATGTCCCTGGTGCTGGTGTTTAACTCACCGCGGAGGAGAACTAGACGGGGACTTACAGCACCACCTACAGGTGTGGAGGGGGGAATGAAACAGCGTTCGGACTGTTCTCTGCTTCTCCGCGTGGACGACGGAGGGTGGTAGTAGCCTAATGAGTAACACACTCGCCTATTGTGTCCCTGAGCAAGACACTTAACCCTAAGTTGCTCCAGGGGGGACTGTCCCTGTAACTACTGATTGTCGCTCTGGATAAGGGCGTCTGATAAATGCTGTAAATGTTTACCCGTCATCCAGCTTGACAAGCATGACAAGTTAGCGTTAGCTTGTTAATAACAGTAGTAAAGCAGGGGTGCTATAGTAACTTTGCATTAAAAGACTAAAGACTTGTTTTTATTCAATAGCCTTTTTGGACCATTCATTTTTCAATCTGTTGTCATGTATAGATACACTGTAAAAAAGCTTTTCTTACCTAGTAATTTTGTCTCGTTTCCAGTCCAAATATCTAAAAAATCTTAAATCAAGATTACTAGACAAGAAAATTGGCATGAGAAAATTAAGTGATGCTTAAAAAACAGGACAAAACTACTATGTTAGAAAAGCATTTTTTGCAGTGTGTGTGTGTGTGTCTCAGTGTGAGTTTGTGAGTGTGTGCGTCTGCGAGTGTGTGCATCTGCAGTGTAGTGTAGAGAACAAGTTCTGACATTCAAACAAATCCTGTTAAATTTTCTGATTTGTATTGTTCTTTATTTTTTTAATAAATTATTTATCGTTCTTGCAGCTCAGGTGGCACTTTATTTAAAAAAAAAAAAAAAGTCTTTATTTGGCAGATGTAAAGCATACATGTGTATGTTTTTTGTGTTAGTCAATTTTTATTTTATTTTATTATTATTATAACAGCTCAAGGAGCAACATGTTTGTGCACTTTCTAAAGATTTTGGTTCTGTTTTTGAATAAAGGGTTGGAAATGAATGCTTTTCTTTTTCTTTTTTATCCGATTGATAAAAATAATCGACAGATTAATCGATTATTAAAATAATCGTTAGTTGCAGCCCTAAAGCATACATGTGTATGTTTTTGTGTTAGTCCGTTTTTATTTTATTATTATTATAACAGCTCAAGGAGCAACATGTTTGTGCACTTTCTAAAGATTTTGGTTCTGATTTAGAATAAAGGGTTGGAAATGAATGCTTTTCTTGTTTATCCGATTCTATGATTAATAAAAAAAAAAAAAAACAATCGACAGATTAATCGATTCTAAAATAATCGTTAGTTGCAGCCCTAAAGTGCACAGTGAAAAGCAAGCCCAAACGTGTGACGTTTCGGTGCAATGAGCACCTTCTTCAGGCACCGGGTTGCACAAAAAGGAAATTTAAAGTAAATGATTAAGAATAATTTGTCTCTTGGTCTCTAAGCTCTGTGCTGTCAGGAGTCTGGAGCAACAAAGGGGAGCTGGTGGCTGCGCCGAGTCTGCACCTCTTGGCCCCGCCCCTTCAGCTAGAGAGTCTAACTGGTCCAGGCAAGAAATGTAGCATTTGTGGCTTGTATTTTAAAATCAGTATTTACATGAAACAATTTGGAATCATTCACTATATTTATTAATGCATTTTAAATTATAAAAAAAATCTTATTCAATAACTTTAAATGAATTTCTTTGTTGTTATTTGTTTATTTGTCACCAAGCAACTGACAATCACTCAAGTTTTTTTTAGGAGAGAGGAGGGAAATTCTCTAGGCAGACAAAGCATGAGAAACAGGAGGTAACCTTTCCACTTATAATGACATTATGGGACAAATTCCACATCTGAGCTGCCACTCTCTAAACAGTGAAGAAGAATGGCCAAAGCACGCTTTACACCATCACCATTTCTAGCCACTACACGACCATAGACAGGCTAGGGAAACTTGTATTAATGATAAATAAGCTCACAAAGTGAAAGTTTCATAATAGGGGACCTATACTAAAAGGCGAATCTATTCCGAAGTGCATAAGATTACAAAAAAACATAATGAAATGAACCATGTTATTTCCCAGAAAATGTGTGACTGCTGTAGTGTTATTTTAGTCAACAACATTTTTGCATAAATATGTTGTTTTGACTAAAAATCAACAAATCTTTATGACATAATGAAAATGAGACGAGACGTAAATGCTGGTTATGTGACGATAATAATAATGAAATATATCATGTAATATTGACTAATAAAAACAAGACTAAATATGGTTTGCAAAATATACTAAATATACAAAACTAAACTAAAATGTCTCATTATTTTTAAAAATGAGAAGAGATGTTATTTCCATTAGTTAAATCCTGTATTTTGTTTTTACAGTATTTCTGTTTCCTGTGCCAATATAATGTTTCCTGTTTTACTAAGAGAAAATGTTGTTTTTGTCCATTCTACCTAGGTAGCAGAGATGTGAAACTTCACTAGTCTCACAATTACATTTATAAATGCCTCGATATCGATGCATCCCATACATTTTCTACATTGTCACATAATGTTTTCAAATACAAGAGGTCTCACCTGTGTGGACACTTTGATTTGCTACAATGGCCAGAAAAGTTGTTAGTGTTCAGTCCACACTGACCTTGTTAAAGTTGTATATATTGGTAGTTCTCCTTTAAATGCACACATCACTATGCTGTGGGTGGAGTTAGTTGTCTGCCCTGGTACTGCTGCAGATAGACCATGCAGAGGGACAGAGCAGACTGGTCCAAGCTCCTGTGGTGCCTTTATTATTTATTTAAGCAGTAATGTTTGTTACGTGTAATGTAATGGAACTATCCGGAGCGGCGCTGTCCTCAGATCAGCCAGCCACAGTCACTACCAGCACAGCTTTTAACGAGAATTTTTATGCTGCTGCCAGAAAATCACCAAGCAACATCATTATAATTGATTATGTTCTGTACTGCATCGATGCAGAATCCATGTCTGCATCGATTATACGATTATTATTTCTACACCCCTACTAGGTAATTGTAGTATACTGACATGTTTAAATATAACTGAATTACTAAAAAAAGATCCTAAAAATACAATTTTCATTGATTAAAATAGTCATGGATAAAAATAAGAGGAAAATGCTCAGATCTAAACTTGACTAGACTAAAATAAGTATGGACGTGACAATGACTAACAAAAACTAAAATGACAGCTTGACCCAAAGAATAGACTAAAACTAAAATTAAGACAGGCTGCCAAAAACAACTAAAGACTGCAGTTTAGTTCCATTATTTAAAACCCCAAACAACAAACTGAAATGCTCAATTCGGGCAGCTTTATACTGCCAGGCCATGAGACATAATTACACAAAAAATAAACACTATAACGACAATAATGTTTACTACAATTATTTACAATATATAATTTTTTTCTGATTAAGTTTCCCATGTCACATAGACTTTGCTGTTTGTCACAACATGACTGTGTGTATGCTGGTGGCTGGTTGGTCATCCAGACTTTTTATACACACCTTTTTTTACATCCCATTAAAAGGAAAGTGTTACAGCACAGCACATCATTATTGTTGTGGTAGTTATTGATACAGTGGGCCAAATGCTTGAGCAAGTTGTCGCACTTAAAAAGAGGTCTGTAATTTTGATCACAGGTACACATCAACTGTTAGAGACAGAATGTAAAATCATATCGTATGGTTTGTGTGGAATTTCTTTATATAATGGTGCAGATTACTATTTATATAAATTGTGCAAATTACTATTTAGCACCTAAAAACAAGCAAGAATTCTGTCTTTTACAGCCCTGTCACTTCATTAACAGGCTCAACTATCCTTCACTCTTTGCCTGTATTAATGACGGCTGTTTGAATTAGTTATCTGTATAAAAGACACCTGTAAACACCTTCAAACTGTCAGAGAGCCAAAGGACATTATTGTACACCTGCACAAGACTGAGACATGCCAATCAGCTTGTTAAGAAGAGATCAACTGTTGGAGCAATTACATCATGTACAATCTGCCTCGACCTAGGGATCCATGAAGATCTCACCTTGTTGGGTGCAAACTTGATCTTGAGAACAATGAGGAAACAAACCAGAACTACATGGGGGGGGGGGACTGGTCAATGACCTGAAGAATGCTGGAACCACAGTAACAAAGGTTACTATTAGTAACACTAGTGTGTTACGTGGATTAAAACCCTGCAGGCCCATCTAATGATCCAGAGCAGAATTAAGAGAATGTCATAAGGTCAGATGAAACTAAAATAGAACTTGTGTTTGGAGTTCCCAAGAGCACTAAACCTACTGTGAAGCATGGGGTGGAAACATTATGCTTTGGGGCTGATTTTCTGCAAAAGGGATGGGACGACTGATCTGTATTAAGAAAAAGATGTAGCAATTATAGGGTGCTGCAAGGAGCAAAAAGGAAATGGAGGACATCACAATTAGACTCAGACTTATCAGCATATCACCCATGATGAAAATTACAGACCTCTCATCTTTTAAGAAGTGGGACAATTTGGACAGCAAAATACTTTTTTTAGCCCACTGTATTTATTTAGAGGGATCACCTTTTCTTTGTTGCAAGCAGAAAAGAGTAGTAGTCCCACAAGGTCATGGTTTCACTGCACAACACATGCACACACACACTTTAAAACATGCTAAACACAAGCAACAGCTCACATCCTCCTACCTATCATGCTGCTAGACATCCGCTGTTCTGGACCCCCAAAATAAAATGGACAAAACAATGATGAGTAGACCACAAAACCCAATATACAATAATCATGCATTTTGTGGCTCTGCAAGCAGTCTTAGTTTACAGCATTTTTACACAACTTCCTAAATCATTTTCACAGTACTGTGCAAAACATGTGGTGATTAGATTTAAATATGATGTGGTGAGTCAACAGAATGACCTGAGAAATGTAGGACATCTCATTGTTCGAAATATTCACACACACACACCGACACCAACACACACACTATTAATAATAACTAATGTGGAGCTGATAGCACAGCACTCTGAGTGGACAATTTAACCGCTCTGCAGAGACTGAGGGTCTTTTCATTCCGCTGTTAATCTCTCCTCCCATGACACAAGTATGCCGGGTCAACATTTCTCCCCCAGATGACTGTCCAGGTCTATTAGTTCAATTCAACCTGCCTGGGGCTTAAGTATTTGGCTGATTTCAGTTAATATCAAATCAACATTTGAATAAGCCACTAAACTGAATTTATGTCCCAAGCCATTTAGTCACTCCCACTGGGACACATGGGAGATATTTCCATATAGGTGGTATAGCTTATATAATGGTTACAGTTTCAAATCCCGAACTGCCAAGGCGCCACTGAGATCCCCTTGATCAAGGTACCATCCCAACACACTGCTCCCTGTGTGTTGGGATGGTACCTTGTCCGTAGGGTGGCCCGGCGCAGCCTTAGAAATAGGATGAGGAGCTCAGACATTTGGGAGAGACTCAGAGTCCCTGAGTCCCTCCACATCTAGAGGAGCCAGTTGAGGTGGTTTGGGCATCTGGTCAGGACAGTGTTTAGAGCATGTCCTGCTGGCAGGAGGCCCCCGGGTCGACCCAGGACACCCTGGAGAAATTATCTCCAGTGTGGTCTGGGAACGCCTTGGGGTCCTGTTGGAGGTGGCTGGGGAGAGGGCTGTCTGAGACTCCCTACAGTCTGGGCTGCCCCAGTGATCCGGACCTGGATAAGTGGAGGAAGACAACGATGACAACATTATCATAATTCATCACTGCCATACATTCTCTGCTCTATAAATGTGGTTTAACTATAATTACCATAACTACCTATAACATGATGTAACATGAAATTTAGAATCAATATTGATCAATATTTATGATCAATATTGAGACTGTGACAATATTTTTAACATTTACATTTACAGCATTTATCAGACGCCCTTATCCAGAGCGACTTACAATCAGTAATTACAGGGAGCCACTTAAGGTTAAGTGTCTTGCTTAATGGTAGTAAGTGGGGTTAAGTGTCTTGCTTAATGGTAGTAAGTGGGACTTGAACCTGGGTCTTCTGGGAGTGTGTTACCCACTAGGCTACTACCACACTACTTAAGGACACATAACCAATCCAAACCTGCCTGGGCTTGTTTCTGTACTCTGGAAAAAACTGAGCTCAGATCAGAACATCCCCAAGAGCAGGGCAGAGAGTGAGAAAACAACTAAGCCAATCAGTTTTTTTCAACAATCTGCTTAGACTCTGATGAAAGGTCGACAAATTCTTGAATACCTTCTGGCTGGCCAACTCTTCTTTGAGCTGCACCTGCTCCTCCTGCATCTTGCTAAGCTCCTCCTGCTGGTTGTGGAGGCGCAGCTGCAACTTGGAGGTCTTGCTTCCGTTGCATGCCACTGGCGACGTCTCTGCACTGCGGCTCAGCTTGTCCCGCAAGAAGGGGCGCTTTTGGAGAGAGGTGTTCCAGGCAAGGTCAAATGAGAAGGCAGATCCAATGGAGTCTAAGTGACAAATGAAATATTGAAAAACATTTCAAGCCATTTCGCCCAGTTTCGTAAAATAGAAGTCCAGTGGGCATGCGAAAAAACTCACTTCTGTGGATGTGGGAGGGGCTCTCGCGCCGCTGGCTGTCTGTGTGTGGCTTTTGCTCGGGATAGTCCTTTGACGAGGGGTCTACTATCTCCCACACCTCAGCACTGCCAGTGTAAAACACACTCCGCCGGTTCTCACCTCCACGCCGAAGGTGAGACACAGAGTTTCTGTTGTGAGGTGATTAAAAATAAAAAAATATATAAAAGATACACAATTCTGAAGAAAAAAAAATCGTGCAAATAGTCAGTAAATTGTTGGTTTCAACACCAAGCAGGTTTTTCTAAAAATTTTCAACAAACATTTAGCCTCTGTAGCAGCTTTGATGACATTTCAAATCCATTGCAGTGAAATAAGTGTCTTTGATAATGTATGGTAAATGAAAATGTTTTGAAAAGGTGAAGGTTTCATTCCTCTTCTACCTTGTAGTTACAGCATAATAAAGACTTGAGATTAAATGGTATTATAAACATGAAAGACATTGTCTAAAAACACCCAATGGTAACCAGGAGATAACAGACCTTTTGGAATTCAGATTTTTCATTAGTTTTGCCATTAATTTGCTGCTGTAAATGCTGTAAATGTTAATTTCTTTATTTCATATGTTTTAGTGTCTTAGCAAAGTGTCTTAGCATTTTTCCCAGTATATGCAGTAAAATCATGCTGGGATAATTTTGTTTGCTTTGCAAATCCATCTGCAGCTGTCAGCAAGGCCTTACACTCTGACTCCAACACTCTGTTTTCAAAATGAAAGAGAAAACTTCACCAAAACTCCACAAGGGGAACTCCCCAGGGGCTCGGCTGCACTGGTTTATCTAGTTCTATGCGGAAGTGGAGATCAGTTGGCACTGTTCATACCTCAGCTCCGTGCCCCAGTTCCGGAGGGAATTGAGGGCTGCAGTTGGGCTTGGAGTGGGATTCCGTGCAGACTGAATGCCCACCAGGCCTTTGGTCTCTGTTTCTGTTACAGCAAATTGACTACGGACTGTTTCCATGCTATCATTGGATTTCTCCAAAAGAAAGGTATCTGAGGCAAAAAGAGAAAGCAGCAGATTTAGGCCTGACCGGTGTCTGACTAGGAGAACCTTTTGGAAAACTTCATTGCATCAGACTTACTGCACAATACAATCTCATTATACTAAATTCCCAATAAATTGCAGAAGAGATATTCCTCTGGCGTGCAAAAGCTCATTAAATCTCCACCACGTAACCTCATAATGTATAGAGACTAAACTAATCTAATCTCACAAAAGAACTGGTGTCTGCAGAGGTAAATTGAGATTCTACATTTACTTTCGTTCACTCACAGCCACAGTCTTAAAATCTTAAGGACCATGTTATAATGACCCAAAGGGTGCTGGCGATTATAACCCAGTATAACCCACAGCTGCAAAAAATGTATATATACACACACACACACACACCACCAAACACTGTGTACCTGCATCTTTTGCCACTAGGCCAGTATGGGGGTGAAGTGGGGTGGGAGAGCTCCAGCTGTCCAGGATCCCAAACCCCCTTGTCTTATTGAACTCCCAGCGCTTCTGCTGAAGCTGCTGCAGCCAGTACAGCATCACCTGTTTGTTGGGGGCCTGACAAGTAGAATTGGTGAAAATATGGCCATTGTCTTAACAAATTAAAATACGGAATCCACATTTTAAAAAAGCCAGAGCATTTGCAACACATATACACATTACAAATTAGAACACTGTGCTCAAAGCATCTTTAAGTTCCCACCCATGCTGAGTGAAACTGGGTAATCTCTGGTCTTATCCCCCCACCCAACAATTTTATGACGTGGCCTTACACAAGATACCATCACTGACTCAGAATTTAAAGATGAAGCTTCTTGCTCATTTCCCATTAAACATGGATGGAGCCTAATGTTTTTTCACTTCCTCTGAAACACACCCCAGTAAATAAGAATACATTAAGGTTCACTTTTAGCAACAGCAACTGTGCTTGCCGTACTCTCACTTCCATCTTGCAGCTGGTTTGTGTGACTTTCAGTGTCCTGCACTAACCCAGCCAAACACCTGCTCCAGTACAGAGGAAGATCTGTTTTACAGTGGACATTTAAAGGTGGAAGGGATTTGCTTAAACAATTTGAACAGACAAGCACTGATGCAATCTTAAAAGAGTCAGCAGGCCCTTCATTAAACCGTTTAATGCTTAAAAATGCCCCAAAAATTATACCAAGTGGAACAGAACCAGCAATATTGCAAAATCATCATAACTGTGCAGTTTCCCTGTATTCACAGAAGACTCAGAAATAATAATTCCAATAATGCATGTACGCTTGATCTGCAGTGAAATTTGTCAAAACTCTGCATGCTATAGGCTCACTATGGGGAATTTGGGTCACAGGTCAGGGGCAAAACAACAAAACTGCAAATATGACAGATTATCCGAATTCGCAGTTTACTGCATGCAGGTTTACAGAAAATCCATAATATTTACAATAAACCAGTACAATGTATGGCATGCCATGGATTAAAAAAAAAACATCAATGCACAAGCAATCAAATGTGAACCAAATACAGATATGTGAACAGAGAGCTTTACAAGGTGGTTGTGAATGTGTTTAATATCCATTTCTACAGAAGAAGTCCAACCCAAGAACTGGTTAATTGGGTATCGACCAGTGTTTTGGCGTTTCAACACATGGCAGAACGGAACGAGTGAGAGAACAGTGGAAGGAAAACGTGTGTGTATGTAGAGACGGATCACTGACAGCCCACCTTGAGTAAAAACTCCTTCCCTGCCGTGCGGATCTCGAACTGACCCTCCTCTCCCTCCACATCGTAGCTGAAGCAGGCGTCTCCGATCTCGATGTATCCGAGGGGCAGCGTATCCTGCGGACTTTTGAAGTAATATAGGTAACACTTTCTCGCGTCGTAGACGAACCAACGGGTCTTGAAGCCCCTCAGCGGCCCCTTGCCCGCGAGTTTGTTCAAGTAGCCGCATAATTTGGAGATCTGCTCCTTTGCCGCGTCCAGTTCGGCAACATCGACGGACTGGGCCGCCACAACCCGCAAGTTCCTGCTCGCCTCGGCCTCACTCCCATCCCCGTCATGCATCTTTATTACAACTTTCTTGTGAAGCTCCGACGGACGCAGCGTTTTCTATTTCCATCCGCATGACTGTTCGGTCAGGCGCGTGGTACTGCGGTGGATTGTGGGAAATGTAGTTCGGTCACTTGGGAGGATTCTCAAAGTCTTTTTTCCTTTATACTGTGTACACTGTAAACAATCAAACATTATTAACAAAGAAAATATAAGAAATCAACAACAAACATAAACAAACGAATAAAAATAAAGTAAATAAATAATGATTTAAATGTAAATGTTTTTGTGGAGCCCCCTAAGGGTCATGTAGCAGAAAAAATATTCAGGGTAAAAAGCGGTAGAAAAAAAAATTGCTGGGGGGTAGAAAAAAAATCTGTCTGCCCACTGCTCACCAAGGGCGATTTACACATTCTGTTGTGTGCACACTTTACTTCAGAAGATCTTTTACAGTACTTAGCACGTTGATAATGCATTCCTGTAATGGGGCAGTAGTGGCCCAGTGGTTAAGGAAGCGAGCCACCAAGGTGCCATTGAGCAAAGTACCGTCCCCACACACTGCTCCCCGGGCACCTGTCATGATAACAGCCTTGCTGCAATGCATTGCAATTAGATCTGAAGGCAACAGGTTTTAACTATTTAACTTGGAAGGTAGAACTTTTATCTTTTTAACTTGTTATATACTTCAGTTTATGTGTATGTGCCATGCTTGGAGGCATGCTTGGAGCGAGGGGACAAGTTGTCGTACTGGGTGAGGACACTGGACGAGCTGGGGAGGTGGACCAGCGGTGCTTGGCCAGTAACAAAAGGGGCAAGCAAAGCTCGAGGTCAGGGACAGGCGAAGGTCGTGGTTACAAGTTATAATCAATTGGGCGTGGGTAAAGAAGGCTAGCGTCTCTGGGAATAAATTCAACAAAGAGCGGGCAGCGTCTCCGTGGGGTCACCTGGGATTGCAAAGAGGATGAGTGAGCAAGAGGATGAGGTGAGGGATTGCAAGAGGATGAGGTGAGGGATTGCAAGAGGATGAGGTGAGAAACGTGGAAGACCTGGCTGACGCGCATAGTGCGTGGGATAGCCACCTGATATGCCACTGGGTTGATGCGTTGGGTCACTCGGAAAGGACCAATGCTTTCGGGGGCTGGTCCCAGCTTTCGGGGGCTGGAGGACATGGGTGAGCCTCGGGTGGAGACCCAAACCCTATCTCCGGTATGGCACACGAGGGCCGGTTGACGGCGTAAGTCCGCCTGTCGCTTCATGTGCTCGGAGGTTCGGTTGAGGACCCAGTGGACTTGGGACCAAACCGTGTGGAGTTGGCGGAGTCAGCTGTTGACTGCCAGAACCAGTCACTCGACTGTGGGCGTGGGGAACCATGTGGGTCTGAGGCCGTTGACCACTTTGAAGGGGGAATGCTCCAAAGCCGAGGAACAGTGCTGGTTCCTTCTCCTATAGAGCTCCGCAGTTGTGGAACGGCTTGCCTGTCGGTGTATGGGACTCAGACACAGTGTAAGTGTTTAAATCTGTTTTCTCTGGCTTTTTGTTAAAGTCCTAGACACCCATTTCCCTTCACTTTCACACAGTGTCAATTATAAAGTCCAGTTCATCACAGAGTCCCCCTGTTAGACACAGACACAGACAAAGTTAAATTCACCCTAGTTAGGCTGTCCTAGTTAGGGCACCGGGCCACTGTAGCATCACCACTATTAAACACCACTATTACCACATATTTCAGTATCGGTCGTACAGTGCCACCATCTGCCGCTGCTTCTGTTTGTTTTCTCCGAGACATGGAATCAGGTGCCCAGACTACTGGCAGACTCCAGTGAAGAGACCAGCAGATAAATCCTGGTTCCTGACAACTGCTAAATGAGGACATAGCATGAAACAAACCAGAGGGTCACCACAGCCACCACCACCATTACAACTACAGCTTCAGGGATCTTCAGGGATCTTCAAGGTAGCATCATTATGGACACGTAATCTAGACCATGACACTGGACTACATTCTGGACTTCTCCAACCCTACAGCTGTAGGACTTATTATTATATTGTACAAATCATCACCAGCCCTGCACTGACACCATTTGCAGGCTCACTCTACCCTGGAAGGGGGTCCCTCTCTGTATCACTCCTTCCCAAGGTTTCTTCCTTTCTTTTTTTCTCTCTCCTAGAGTTTTTTTCTGTGGAGTTTTTCTTTGTGTGCAGAAGGGTCAAGCGTGGGGGTGTCAACTGTAGGGCCTGTAAAAGCCCATTGAGACATACTGTATGTGATTTTGGGCTATATAAGAAATAAATGTTGTTGTTGTTGTTGTTCCGTGCGAGCTCTGCCAAGAGGAGGTGTTGGGACCAGGAGGTGGGTGGGGCCGAGCAGTAGCAAACTTAGGTCTCCAATTCCTGGTTGACCCTCTTGCTCTGGCCATTGGATTGGGGGAGGTACCCTGACAACAGACTGACCGACACCAGAAGTGACGCCAGAACCTGGCAATGAACTGGGGGGTCGAACTGGGGGCCAGTCAGAGAGGAGGGCCACTGGGGGTCCAAACTGCTGCACCTGCTGCGCACGACGTCGACGGTTTGGCCAGCTTTTTTGGTGCTGGGGATGTAGGGTGAACAACGTGAAGAACAAGGCCCACCGTGCTTGCTGGGGGTTGAGGCGTTGGGCGTTTTGGAGGTATGCCAGATTCTCGTGGTCCGTCAGTTCTAAAAATGGGTGGACTGCCCCCTCCAGCCAATGGCGCCACTCCTCCAGAGCCAATTTTATGGCCAGGAGTTCCTTGTTCCCGATGTCGTAGTTCTGCTCCGCTGGGTTTAGTCTTCGGGAGAAGAAGGCAGAGGGGTGCAATTTGTGGTCTAGGGGATTGCGTTGCGATAGCATCACTCCCACACCAAGACTAGACGCATCGGCTTCAACGACGAACGGGAGTTGGGGGTCTGGGTGGAATAAGATGGGGGCCATTGTGAATAGCTGTTTGAGTTTGCTGAATGCCAGTTGAGCTTGGGGGTTCGAGTGGAGTCGGGTTGGTTGGTCATTAAGGAAGTCATGGGTCGTGACACCTTGCTGAAGTTACCGATGAACCAACGGTAAAGGTTTGTGAATCTGTAGATGACAAATTATGGTGGGTACAGGCCAGTCGGTTGCTGCGGTTGTTTTGATGGGATCTATGGCAATTCCTTGGGGGCTGATGTGGAACCCAGGAAGGAAATTTCAGCTGTGTGGAAGGTACTATTTTCCAATTTAATAAAGAGAACATGGGAGATGTGGGTCGAGAGGTTAGGTAAGTAGATTAGGATGTCGTCTAGGTAGACAAACACAAATCGGTCCGACACTTTCTCTGAGGACGTCCTTGTCGAGCGCCTGGAAGGCAGCTGGGCTGTTGGAGAGCCTAAAGGGCATTACCAAATACTCATTTTGGAGGTCCAGCTTGGTAAAGATGGTGGCCCCTGCCAGGAGTTTTAAGGCGGTGAGAGTAGTGAGAGGGGGTACCGTTTTTTTCTTGGTTACCGCATTCAGTTTCCAGTAATCAATGTACGTCCGCAGTCCCCCGTCCTTCTTACCCACAAAAAAGAACGGGGCGGCAGCTGGAGAGGTGGAAGAACGGATTATGCCACTATGGCGCGTGTTATGTCAGATGAGCAGTTTATGACATACATTCCCTAAATGGGAGACAGAATTGCAGTTCGTCAGTATTGCAGAAGAGACGTGACTGCACTTGAAAGAAGTTCCTCAGCTGGCAAATGCAACTGAAAGTCTAATGTCAAATAAGATTATTTTTTATATATTTTTTTTTTAATAAAAGAGGTCATTTTGGTGATCGCTCTCAAAAAACATGCAGTTAAAAGCCCAACAAAAGCAACTGTAATTATCAAATTGGCTTATTTGAAGAGGTTGAAGACTCATTTATTCAAATCAGAGAAAAATATGTGGCATCAGGCAGCTAAAGGCATCAAGAGATGCTGCTGTGAATGAGCTGTTGAAAACTGGTATTGATCTGTTTTTCCAAAAAAGAAAAAAAAAAAAAAACCTTGGAAGTCTAAGTGAATTTCAATTACAACAAGGAACTTCACTGAAGATGAACTGGACTCATCCATGACACTGATCTATGACTTGAGACAAGTTAAGCTACTACGGCTTTATGTGTCCTGCAAAAGGGTTGACATTGACCTACAGGACAGTAGCTTCATAAGCACTCCCACCACAACTGCTGCCACAAGCGATTTTACCACAGACACTGTAACAGCAAGCTCATCCTCAACCTGCATCTTCAGTCTGATGATGGTGATGAAGGGTTAAATCCATCATCTGTTCATTTCACTTGATGAGGAGATCCAAATCGTATATAAGTACCTCACATCCATTGTGTTGGATGACACTGTTCCGCTGGATACTGCTGCAGTACATCCTCCATCAGCAGATCCTTATCAGAGAAATACAGTCATAAGATTAAGATTTCAAAGAGGAAATATATTCAACAAACTAAATGCTGCATTTAAGGATAAAAAGTTAAGTGTTGATGACATGCTCTTGGAAATTAAGATGACAAAAATTGAATGGCTGAAAAAGGAGAGGACAATGGTGAGGTGTTACATGATGCCATGAGTGAGTACTGGGAAACATTTTTTATTAAATGCACAACTGTAAATGCACCTAAATGAACAGACATGTGGCCAAAGTGATGGTGTTATGATACAACATGGCTTAGTACTTTCCAGTGGCATTGGCCAAGCCCTGTGTCTTCACCAGGAAATCAAAGAGGATGAACTGCAACATTCCTAAAAAAAATACTTCCAACTGAGGAGGAGGTGATTGCAGATCAGGCTGTGAGAGATTTTAAATCAATTTTCAAGAGAGAAGAGTGGTTTGATTTCTTGGAGGCACATGACATAATACGACATGTCACAGAAGACAATTCGAGGAAAACCCTGCTTGAAATTGTGCACAAAGAAATATTGCAGGACCCAGCACATGTAGCAGAGTGTTGGAGCAGCATTCTCAAAGGACTAAATCCTCCCTAGGAGGACTGGATGATGTCACAACCATGGTGGCATGACGAGGCAGGTGAACAGAGATTACGAAACGAGATGATGAGGAAGAAGGACAAATTCGCTAAACGAATTCGGTGTAATTTGTGAAGAATAGGACAGGGGAAACATCCGGTAACTGGTGAACATGTAACATAACAAAGACCCGACGGCGAACAGAAACAAACAGGGCAGCTTTATACATTAGACACAGGTGAAAATGATTAGGGAATATTACACACAACAAACTTGAAACTCCGGATCGGATACCGAACCGGAGTAACCCCTTCCAGACCGGATCATGACAGATGAAGTGATGGCTAGTCTCAATCCCACAGCCAAGAAGGTTATCAGAACTTTTAGAGATGTACGGCTGAGGAAAATGTTTTTTTTCCCACCTCACTTAATATGTCACTCTGGACTTAACCACATAAATGACTAACTCTACACTTAGCAACCCTTTAATATTTAATACAATTAATAAACAACAAAAAAAATGGAATTGTTCCTTAAAAAATACGTTAATAAGATGGTTATAGCTATTTGCATTTCCAGCACACTGCCATTAACACTAGGCTTTTCCAGAAAGATAAACTGGATTAAAATATAAACCTGGGATTAAAATCTTTTGTATTGCATTAGTTGCAAAAAGATTTGAAGAGACTGGAGACATGTTTGACAAGCCCAGGTCAAGACAACTGGTCACCTAAAGTCCCTGTGTCAACCAGAACAGTTTGTTGGATTCTGTCTCGAAAGGGCCTCCATGGTAGAATCAGTGCCCAGAAGCCAGCACTAAACAAAAGACAATTGAAAAACCATGTGGCATTTGCCAAGGTCCACAGCTTGCTAAAATAATCGATTTTTCATATGAGTCTTCTGTTGAATTACACCACAAAACAGCAAAACAGTGGCCAGTTAGTAAATCAAGTATAATTAATAAAATAACTTTCTACCATGCAGATTTGCACCGATTTACAGGTTGATCACACCAGGGCCAGGATGAAAGGAACTGTCATGGTTCACACAAAATTCCTGCTTACGTGCTATAGGATCAAATAAATCTGGCTTGTTGCCATATGAGAGTTCCCCCTATAACCAACAACTTTAATTGACAGAATATTCTATAACAAGACTAGAGATTAAAGATATCAATATTTACATTTATTATGATACATAATCTTCACAGCTTTACAGAGATAGTAAATACAATTCCTTAATTGTCCAAAAACAAGATAGAATGATAGAATGAAAATCAATCCAACATACCCAACAGATGTTGCACACAGCACTGGATAAAAAAACAGGTAGCAGTGTTCTTAAAAACCGCAGCATGTGTAGGAGAAACTGAATGCAGTGACTTCCCTTTGGTATCCTCGATGAGGATCACTTTGGGGGGGTCACAAGGCCACCCCCGCAAGTGAGTCTTCTCGTTCTCGTGACCATTTGGTAATAATGGGGTCAATCACCTGTTCTTTGTTCTTGCGACCATTTGATAAATTATAGTCTGTGAGACCGATTACATTTCCTGGTTCTCATGGATTTTCCGAGGTGTCAGGATGTCCCCTGCAATGACAGACCTGGTCCTGCCGGGAACCTTACATTGTCATACATTGTTGTACATTGTTCACTACTAGAAAATCGTGTGGAACCCCTTTATTTTACATTACCCTTACATATTCAAGCTTAGATTAGTAGTATTGATTCACAATCATTAGTTTAATTAAATGGATTCATAGTTGTATTAAACAATTATTTCTAGACAAATGCACATAACACAAAATGTCAAGAAATACCTGCAACACTGAACACTTGTCAGGATTGGCCACTGCTGATGTTGCCAGGTGTGGCCAATCAGGACATCTTTTAAAAGCCGGGGAATTCCGCTCCTTCGGGAGTGGCGACATTTTTGTGAACTTTGAACCATGTGTACTTTGAGTTCTGGCAATCGCCACATGTTCATCGCAGCCGGGCGCGATGAAAGCGGACGCCAGCGGGGAGGAATTCGCCTCTCCAGCTCCGGTCGCGCCACCCATGGTCCCGGCTGTGCCCCCTGAGGAGGTCCCGGAGAGCCCAGAGAGGGAGCCAGACGACCCTCTCTTCTGTCTGTCTCTGTCTTTGTGTGTGTGCATGGTTTATGTGTCCGTATGTCGCCCCCACTTCCCCTCTTTATGTCCACCAGATGGCGACCCAGCCGCAGAGCCGCACCCCAGGGAGGACGTTCCTGACCCAACTGTGCTGGCCCAGGATGAGGTGGACGAGCCCCAAGATACCCCTAAGTCCAGCCAGGGGGGTGCTCCCCCAAAGAATTTTTTGGGCGGGTGCAGTTCAGGTTGGGGACTCCTCCTGAGGGAAGCGACGGAGCTGGGTCCTCTGGTAGCCGGTGAGGAGGGCGGGCCAGGCATGGGCCTGGGTTCGTCTCCAGAGGGGCAGTGTGCCATAGAGCCCCCTGATAAGCATGAAGCCAGCCCGAGTGTCCTGGGCCGCCACGCCGGACCACACCGGGGAGCCAGCCCGAGGGTCCGGGCCACCACGCCGGGGAACCAGCCTTAGGGACCGGGGCCGCCATGCCAGACCATGTCAGGGAGCCAGCCTGAGGGACCGAGTCCTCCAAGGGGAGGACACAGCAGGGCAGGAGCCCTGTGGTTGCCGCCGTTCGCCCCACCGCCTCCACCGATGGTACTGCTGGGGCTCAGAGGATGTAGGGCTCTTGAATCCCTTTGCCAGAATGTCCCACCTTATCGCTTCCTACCCCCCTAAGCTCGCTGTCATGACAGCACTACTTGTTAATATATGTATTAATATGTTTCCTTGTAATTTAATTGCACTGAACTGTATGCCAAAAATATGGGGAATGCAACCATCTCATATGTGCATTAAAGAATAAATGTTAAATGAAATAAAAAAAATATAACCTGTTGATATTCTCATGATAGTAAGATATGCAAAAAATATAAATGATCACTATCCTTATCAAACATACCTGATCTTCGGTAAAAAGAGCAATGCCAATGTCAGATCCATCTTCTGTTGCACATTTCCTGAACCAAGTCTTTGCGGGCAGCATGTTCAAATCAATCCGGAAAGTTTGGCAGGTATTTAGTTCACATTTCTTTTACACACTCGCCTTTCCACTTTTGCAGAATTTATCGGAACTCCAAATAATCCAGAACTCCAGTTAAATCCACGCAATTTCACTCTTTCACATTATATTTTACGCTACGTGGTCAGTGCAGCACGTCGGTAACACAAACGTTACTCAGTGGTTTAGGTGACTCATTGTGGTTACCAGACCAGTAGTTCACCTGATAGTATACTAACATCTGTTTCAGGACAATAACATTTGGTTTAAGATAAAAAAAAACCTTTAGGTTTACAGCAGTGTAAATAAAGTGTAAGAAAAAAGGTACATGTAATGTAAGACTTTTCATATAAGTTGAATTCTTGCACTAGCACATCCATAGAAATTATCGTTCGTTGTCTAGAGGAATTGATAATACTTCTCACACACCTTTTCTGCCATGATAGAGGTGCACAGCATGAACACAGCATCATCACAAGCAATGTTGCACCAGTGAATGCAGTAATTTTCACAGTGGTTGACTTCCATCTCTGGAATCTGGCACAAATAGTCCTTTGTGTTGTATAATTCTGGCAACAAACACATGACATCAGGGCATCCATGGGGGACATGGTGGTTTCCTGAGGGCCAAATAAAGTGACTATTCCACAAATCCTGTTCATTCTGAGGACAGAAACAAGGAACTACAAGTAAATGAAAATGCTTATGAATATTCTGTGTACTTAAGTAATTTAAATATAGCATATTTTGTAAGCTATTTGCATACATGCACTCATTCTGTCAGTTATGTTGTTGTGAAATTCACATACTTGTATGATACCAGGAAGGAGAAGATGATCAGATTCTTATCCTGAAATCTCCATCAAACAAACCTTCATCTTTGATGCTATGCAGATGATCAAGCCAAAATGCCACACACTCTTTGCAGAGAACTCCCCACCAGCATTCTATTCTTTGATTGTTTGTGGCAATAAATGAAACTCTTTTCACATTCATGTCAACATAATTTTGAATGTCTCAAATACAGCTGTTCTAAGGACCCATGTATGCTCTTGTAATGTGAGGACAGCCACCAGTTTTTCTGACTGTTTCCAGAAAATATACCCCACACTGCTTGTGTTGTATGCATTGAGCCACAAAATCTTAATTGAGAATTTGTCTATGGTACCATTTATACATATGACAAATGGTTAGAGTTTGTCTGTGCCTGCTGGGTCCAAAGGATAACACAAACATCTTCTTTTCGTACATGCAATCCTTTCTCTTTACATTTATTGCACATCCACCAGTATCCATGCAAATCCCCTCAACCTGGCAGTTAAGATAAGATAAGATCAACCTTTACCAACCTAGTGGGAAATTGCATTTGTTACGGCGAGATGGAGATAGTTCTGCTGGCACCAGTCCACAAAGTCCCGTGTCAGTTCTGTGTACTCCCTGTCGTCCCCATCAGTGATGAGGCCGACTATTGCAGAGTCATCAGAGAACTTCTGCAGGAAGCAGTTTGTAGAGTTGTAGTAGTGTAGATTGTGAAGAGGAACGGTGCCAGAACTGTTCCCTGTGGGGCCCCCGTACTGCAGACAACCGTGCCTGACAAACAGCCCTCTCACATACTGTGGTCGGTTAGTGAGGTAGTCCAGGATCCATGTGACGAGATGATGGTCCACTCCTGTGTACTCCAGCTTGTCCCTCAGGATTGTGGGTAGAATGATGCTGAAAGCACTGGAGAAATCAAAGAATATGATTCTCACAGTGCTCCTAGCGGTCTTCAGTTGAGAGAGGGAATGATGTAGCATCATCCACTCCAATGCCAGGCTGGTAATCAAACTGAAGCTGGTCCAGTGATGAGCTCACCATATTCCAAAGCTGTGCCAGGATCAGCCACTCCAGGGTCTTCGTCAGGTGGGATGTCAGAGCCACCGGCCTGTAGTTGTTGAGGTCCTTGGGATGTGGAGTCTTTGGCCAGTAACACACAAGAGGTTTTCCAGAGCTGTTTTCCAGCTTCAGGCTCAGGTTAAATATGTGCACCAACACACCACACAGCTGATCTGCGTCTGACCTGACAAGCCTTGAGCTGATTCCATCTGGACCCACTGCCTTCCTGGCTTTCATCCTCCTCAGTTCTCTCCTAACCTGCATGGTTGAGAGAGACAGGCAGTTTCTCTCTTATAAACCCAATAACAGTCACAACAACAAGGTGGAATAGTGAATAGCATGTGTAGATAGAGATGAAAAACCCCAGTGCACAGTGCTTTGATGTACGAAGGTGAACCAGCAAGAGCCGCAACATGTGAAAACGACAAGACAGGGCAAGAATGCAGGGAACAGGTAGGTGAGAAATAACAATTTTACTTTGTAGATGAGGATCGTCCGAGTCTTTTTGCAGGAAACAGCAATAATGACTGAGCAATGAATTTATAGGAGTCTCGTTTCCACGTTGCTCCATGTCACGACTGGTTAGTTTGTGTTTTTCACCTTTTGTTTCCCCTGTTTTCGGCCCTTGCGTCGGTTTGGTTTAATAAATCACCAGTATGTCCCGCCTCTGCGCTTCATTCTACCGTCAGCTCACGGACATGACAAAATTTTGCAGCCCCCAAAAGAAGTGCAGAGTGAAAAGGCAGAGGAGAACCATAAGGAAGAACTCAGCCAGTTGTGATGAGTGCAGGCACCGCAGTATGACGCTGATCCCCAGGTAATCCGCAAAACCCGGAAGCAGCAAGGTCTGAGCGAGGACGAGGGCGTTGGCAGCAGCAAGGAACTGACATGGGCAGCGAGCACAGAGGATGCGACCCCCACGATCTTCACCATTTCGGGCCAGAAACTCTGCGCTCTGCTGGCAAGATTTCCCTTGGACTGGGATGACACAGACGACGACGAAAGCTAGGACGACGCGAGTTGGTGAGTGATTGGTGCCAGTTGGGCGGTTCATCGAGAGGTCTGTGGGGACCCACGTGACTTTTGGTGGTGTGAGGACAGCAAGGGAGAGATGGACAGCGAAGAGGAAGATGGCGACGTGGAGGTAAGCTAGTGAAAGAGGACGATGGAAAGTCGCCAGCCAGCAACTGCACTGCCGGAACTGCCTCGCGGGGAATCCGCCTCTCCAGCTCCAGTCACAGACACGCCTACCCTCTGCCCAGACGTTCCCTAGCAGAACAGCAGTGCAGCACCAGCACCCACTCCTTCTGCACACTCCACTCCCACCACCCTCTCCAGTGGGAGGCTGTGCCCGAACCCTTCTCTGGAGCAGCAGGTATATGCCAACCCTTTTTAACATCAACAACAACAACATTTATTTCTTATATAGCCCAAAATCACATACAGTATGTCTCAATGGGCTTTGACAGGCCCTACAGTTGACACCCCCCACACTTGACCCTTCTGCACACAAGGAAAAACTCCACACAAAAAAAACTCTAGGAGAGAGAAAACAGAAAGGAAGAAACCTTGGGAAGGAGTGATACAGAGAGGGACCCCCTTCCAGGGTAGAGTGAGCCTGCAAATGGTGTCAGTGCCAGGTTGATGATATAATAATAAGTCCTACAGTTGTAGGGTTGGAGAAGTCCAGGATGTAGTCAGTGTCATGGTCTAGATTACGTGTCCATATTACTGGTCCATTTGAAGATCCCTATAGCTGTAGTTGTAACGGTGGTGGTCGCTGTGGTGACCCTCTGGTTTGTTTCATGGTATGTCCTTGTTAAGCAGTTGTCAGGAACCAGGATTTATTTGCTGGTCTCTTCACTGGGGTCTGCCAGTAGTCTGGGTGCTTGATTCCGTGTCTCTGAGAAAAACAAACAGAAGCAGCGGCAGACGGTTACACTGTACGACCGATACTGAAATATGTGGTTATAGTGGTATATTGGTGCTACAGTGGCCCGGTACCCTAACTAGGACAGCCTAAATAGGGTGAATTTAACTTTGTCTGTGTCTAACAGGGGGACTCTGTGATAAACTGGACTTTATAATTGTGAAATGTGAAATGAGGGTCTAGGACTTTAACAAAAAAAAACAGAGAAAACAGATGAGATTGGATTTAAACACTGAGACTGTGTCTGAGTCCCGGACACTGACAGGCAAGCTGTTCCACAACTGCGGAGCTCTATAGGAGAAGGATCTGCTCCCAGCTGTGACCTTCTGCACCTTTGGTATCAGTAGTGACCCCGCACCCATTGATCAAAGGGGGCGTGGCGGTTCGTAAAGAACCAAAAGTTCACTCAGGTACTGTGGGGCGAGACCATTTAGAGCTTTATAGGTTAAAAGTAGGATTTTTTAGTCAATCCTAAATTTGATGGGTAACCAGTGCAGTGATTGTAAGACTGGGGTGATAAGGTCAAATTTCCTGGTTCTAGTTAGAACTCTGGATGCAGCATTCTGTAATAGCTGAGTTTACTCATGCACCTACAAGAGCATCCAGACAGTAATGCATTGCAGTAATCTAACCTTGATGTAATAAATGCACGGACCAACTTTTCTGCATCATGCATTAAAATGATATAAACTAAAAGGAGAAATAAAGAAAATGTTAAATTTCATGTGTTTTAGGCCTTTTTTCTGTAAAACTATGTTTGATCTTGAAAAACACACTTTCTCCTAAAACTAAATTTTTCCATCAAAATTTTAAACATATAACACTGTGAAACACTTAAGAACATCATTTCTAGCAGTATCCTTAAAAGAAATTTGAAGTTTAATTTGTTTTTAGCTTTGTTTCTGTAAAATTATCTTTGACCTTGAACGGAGTGCTTTAAAGTGATTTTCAGCGCGTGTAAGGACCAAACATGAAAAAGTTGATTCCGGACAGCGATATCTAATCTTTTTACAACGTTTGCTTTCTTACAACTTAGAAACTTAATTTCCAATACAGAAAGTTGAAGATTTCAGCATGTCTCACTTGTTTTCAGCTTGTTTTGTGCAAAAACACGTTTAACCTTGAAAAAGTGACAATCTTTTGATAAAAAACTTTCCCTTACAAATTTTCAACATCTAACACTTTGAAATACATAAGAACATCATAAACTAAAAGGAGAAATAAAGAGAATTTGAAATTTCATGTGTTTTGGGCCTTTTTTAGGCAAAACTAGGTTTGACCTTGAAAAACACACTTTCTCCTAAAACTACACTTTTCCATCAAAATTTTGCATGTCCAACACTGTGAAAAACTTAAGAACATAATTTCTAGCAGTATCCTTAAACAAACTTTGAAGTTTAATTTGTTTTTAGCTTTGTTTCTGTAAAATTATGTTTGACCTTGAACAGAGTGCTTTAAAGTGATTTTCAGCGCCTGTATGGCCCAAACATGAAAAAGTTGATTCCGGACAGCGAATTCTAATCTTTTTACAACGTTTGCTCTCTTACAACTTAGAAACTGACACGCGAACCGGGACCAGAATGAGAGAGGCGTGTAGGAGGAGACGAGAGACCTCGGTGCGGCGGGACGCACGGAGGCAGGTAAGTTCCTCCGCGTTACTCTGCGAACGCGGGCGGCGCGAGCCGCAACACCACGCTGATGTTGTCGTTCGCGTTTAAGGCACAAAGACAGGACAGGTTAGAACAGGGCGACAGGACGGAGATCAGGTTTCGGGATTACAGACAAACTGGAACAAGCTTACTTGGCTTGAGGGGTGCGGAGCCGGGTCTGACAACGGGTGTCAATCAATGACCGTGCAACCGGCAGCTGCTCTCTCGTCAATTTATAGGGCACACGTTACCTCGTTTCCGTGTTGCTCCTAGACACATGATTGAATCATGTGACAGAAACTTCATTTCCAATACAGAAAGGTGAAGATTTCAGCATGTCTCACTTGTTTTCAGCTTGATTTGTGCAAAAACACGTTTGACCTTGAAAAGGTGACAATCTTTTGATAAAAACTTTTCCCTTCAAAATTTTCAACATCTAACACTTTGAAATACATAAGAACATCATAAACTAAAAGGGGAAAAAAGACAATTTGAAATTTCATGTGTTTTAGGCCTTTTTTAGGCAAAACTAGGTTTGACCTTGTAAAACACACTTTCTCCTAAAACTACACTTTTCCATCAACATTTTACATGTCAAACACTGTGAAACACTTAAGAACATCATTTCTAGCAATATCCTCAAACAAAATTTGAATTTTCATTTGTTTTTAGCTTTGTTTATGTAAAATTATGTTTGACCTTGAACAGAGTGCTTTAAAGTGATTTTCAGCGCCTGTATGGCCCAAACATGAAAAAGTTGATTCCGGACAGCGAATTCTAATCTTTTTACAACGTTTGCTTTCTTACAACTTAGAAACTTCATTTCCAATACAGAAAGTTGAAGATTTCAGCATGTCTCACTTGTTTTTAGCTTGATTTGTGCAAAAACACGTTTAACCTTGAAAAAGTGACAATCTTTTGATAAAAACTTTTCCCTTAAAAAATTTAAACATCTAACACTTTGAAATACATAAGAATATCATAAACTAAAGAAATAAAGAGAATTTGGAATTTCATGTGTTTTAGGCCTCTTTTGTGTAAAACTAGGTTTGACCTTGAAAAACACACTTTCTCCTAAAACTACACTTTTCCATCAAAATTTTGCATGTCCAACACTGTGAAACACTTAAGAACATAATTTCTAGCAGTATCCTTAAAGAAAATTCGAAGTTTCATTTGTTTTTAGCTTTGTTTATGTTTGACCTTGAACGGAGTGCTTTAAAGTGATTTTCAGCGCGTGTAAGGCCAAAACATTAAAAAGTTGATTCTGGACAGCGAATTCTAATCTTTTTAAAATGTTTCTCTTTCTTACAACTTAGAAACTTCATTTCCAATACAGAAAGTTGAAGATTTCAGCATGTCTCACTTGTTTTCAGCTTGTTTTGTGCAAAAACACGTTTGACCTTAAAAAAGTGACAATCTTTTAATAAATCACTTTCCCTTCAACATTTTCAACATCTAACACTTTGAAATACATAAGAACATCCCAAACTAAAAGGAGAAATAAAGAGAGTTTGAAATTTCATGTGTTTTAGGCCTCTTTTGTGTAAAACTAGGTTTGACCTTGAAAAACACACTTTCTCCTAAAACTACACTTTTCCATCAAAATTTTGCATGTCCAACACTGTGAAACACTTAAGAACATCATTTCTAGCAGTATCCTTAAAGAAAAATCGAAGTTTCATTTGTTTTTACCTTTGTTTATTTTTGACCTTGAACGGAGTGCTTTAAAGTGGATTTCAGCGCGTGTAAGGCCAAAACATGAAAAAGTTGATTCCGGACAGCGAAATCTAATCTTTTTACAACGATTTCTTTCTTACAACTTAGAAACTTCATTTCCAATACAGAAAGTTGAAGATTTCAGCATGTCTCACTTGTTTTCAGCTTGTTTTGTGCAAAAACATGTTTGACCTTGAAAAAGTGACAATCTTTGGATAAAACACTTTCCCTTCAACATTTTCAACATCTAACACTTTGAAATACATAAGAACATCCCAAACTAAAAGGAGAAATAAAGAGAATTTGAAATCTCATGTGTTTTAGGCCTCTTTTGTGTAAAACTATGTTTGACCTTGAAAAACACACTTTCTCCTAAAACTACACTTTTCCATCAAAATTTTGCATGTCCAACACTGTGAAACACTTAAGAACATCATTTCTAGCAGTATCCTTAATTAAAATTCGAAGTTTCATGTGTTTTTAGCTTTGTTTATGTTTGACCTTGATCGGAGTGCTTTAAAGTGATTTTCAGTGCGTGAAAAAAACATGAAAAAGTTGATTCCGGACAGCGAATTCTAATCTTTTTACAACGTTCTCTTTCTTACAACTTAGAAACTTCATTTCCAATACAGAAAGTTGAAGATTTCAGCATGTCTCACTTGTTTTCAGCTTGTTTTGTGCAAAAACACGTTTGACCTTGAAAAAGTGAATATCTTTGGATAAAACACTTTCCCTTCAACATTTTCAACATCTAACACTTTGAAATACATAAGAACATAGTAAACTACAAGGAGAAATAAAGAGAATTTGAAATTTCATGTGTTTTAGGCCTCTTTTGTGTAAAACTATGTTTGACCTTGAAAACACACTTTTGGCTGAAACTACACTTTTCCATCAAAATTTTGCATGTCCAACACTGTGAAACACTTAAGAACATCATTTCTAGCAGTATACTTAAAGCAAATTTGAAATTTCATTTGTTTTTAGCTTTGTTTATGTTTGACCTTGAACGGAGTGCTTTAAAGTGATTTTCAGCGCGTGTAAGGCCAAAACATGAAAAAGTTGATTCTGGTCAGCGAATTCTAATCTTTTTACAACGATTTCTTTCTTACAAAATAGAAAATTCATTTCCAATACAGAAAGTTGAAGATTGCAGCATGTCTCACTTGTTTTCAGCTTGTTTTGTGCAAAAACACATTTGACCTTGAAAAAGTGACAATCTTTGGATAAAACACTTTCCCTTCAACATTTTCAACATCTAACACTTTGAAATACATAAGAACATAGTAAACTACAAGGAGAAATAAAAAGAATGTGAAATTTCATTTATTTTCGGCCTGTTTTTATCAAAAATATGTTTGACCTTGAAAAACACACTTTTTGCTGAAACTACACTTTTCCATCAAAATTTTGCATGTCCAACACTGTGAAACACTTAAGAACATCTTTTCTAGCAGTATCCTTAAAGAAAATTTGAAGTTTTATTTGTTTTTAGCTTTGTTTATGTTTGACCTTGAACGGAGTGCTTTAAAGTGATTTTCAGCGCGTGTAAGGCCAAAACATGAAAAAAGTTGATTCCGGAAAGCGAATTCTAATCTTTTTACAACGATTTCTTTCTTACAACTTAGAAACTTCATTTCCAATACGGAAAGTTGAAGATTTCAGCATGTCTCACTTGTTTTCAGCTTGTTTGGTGCAAAAACACGTTTGACCTTGAAAAAGTGACAATATTTTGATAAATCACTTTCCCTTCAACATTTTCATTATCTAACACTTTGAAATACATAAGAACATCCCAAACTAAAAGGAGAAATAAAGAGAATTTGAAATTTCATGTGTTTTAGGACTCTTTTGTGTAAAACTATGTTTGACCTTGAAAAACACACTTTCTCCTAAAACTACACTTTTCCATCAAAATTTTGCATGTCCAACACTGTGAAACACTTAAGAACATCATTTCTAGCAGTATCCTTAGAGAAAATTCGAAGTTTCATTTGTTTTTAGCTTTGTTTATGTTTGACCTTGAACGGAGTGCTTTAAAGTGATTTTCAGCGCGTGTAAGGCCAAAACATGAAAAAGTTGATTCCGGACAGCGAATTCTAATCTTTTTACAACGATCTCTTTCTTACAACTTAGAAACATGTGAAACACTTAAGAACATAATTTTTAGCAGTATCCTTAAAGAAAGTTTGAAGTTTCATTTGTTCTAGACTGTAACAATGTCCACGAATATCAATCAGGATTTATACCTCATCATAGCACTGAGACAGCGCTGGTTAAAGTGGTTAATGACCTGCTGTTGGCCTCTGATCAGGGACGCATCTCGCTGCTTGTCCTGCTTGATCTGAGTGCAGCGTTTGACACTATTGATCATGCTATTCTCCTTGCCAGGTTAGAGAATGTTATCGGGATTAAGGGAACAGCCCTTGAATGGTTCAGATCATATTTGACCAACCGATATCAGTTTGTGGACATCAATGGTGTTTCGTCTTCACATAGTAAAGTAGAGTTTGGTGTTCCACAAGGCTCTGTCCTAGGTCCGTTACTTTTTTCTCTATACATGTTACCTTTAGGCAACGTCATCCGCAAACACGGTATTAGCTTTCATTGCTACGCTGACGACACACAGCTGTATCTGTCAGCAATGCCAGACCAGAGGCAGCAGCTGAACAAAATAGAGAATTGTCTGAAGGACATTAGACAGTGGATGCTCACCAACTTTCTCCTGCTAAACCCTGACAAGACAGAAGCGCTCGTAATCGGGCCTCAAGCAGCCAGGCATAAACTGGCTGACTACACAATAACCCTGGATAGCCTTTCTATCTCACCGAGTATTGAAGTGAAGGATCTAGGTGTCATCATTGATGCAGGTCTCTCATTCAGTTCGCACGTAGATAATGTCACTAGAATAGCATTCTTTCACCTTAGAAATATTGCGAAAATAAGAAATATCATTTCAATGCATGATGCAGAAAAGTTGGTCCATGCATTTATTACATCAAGGTTAGATTACTGCAATGCATTATTGTCTGGATGCTCTAGTAGGTGCATGAGTAAACTCCAGCTAGTACAGAATGCTGCAGCCAGAGTTCTAACCAGAACCAGGAAATTTGACCACATCACCCCAGTCTTACAATCACTGCACTGGTTACCCATCAAATTTAGGATTGACTAAAAAATCCTACTTTTAACCTATAAAGCTCTAAATGGTCTCGCCCCACAGTACCTGAGTGAACTTTTGGTTCCTTACGAACCGCCACGCCCCCTTCGATCAATGGGTGCGGGGTCACTACTGGTACCAAAGGTGCAGAAGGTCACAGCTGGGAGCAGATCCTTCTCCTATAGAGCTCCGCAGTTGTGGAACAGCTTGCCTGTCAGTGTCCGGGATTCAGACACAGTCTCAGTGTTTAAATCCAATCTCAAAACCTATCTGTTTTCTCTGGCTTTTTGCTAAAGTCCTAGACCCTCATTTCACTTGATTTTGACGCAGTGTCAATTATAAAGTCCAGTTTATCACAGAGTCCCCCTGTTAGACACAGACAAAGTTAAATTCACCAGTTAGGCTGTCCTAGTTAGGGTACCGGGCCACTGTAGCACCAATATACCATTATAACCACAGATTTCAGTATCGGTCGTACAGTGCAACCGTCTGTCGCTGCTTCTGTTTGTTTTTCTCCGAGACACGGAATCAAGCACCCAGACTACTGGCAGACCCCAGTGAAGAGACAAGCAGATACATCCTGGTTCCTGACAACTGCTTTACAAGGACAAAACATAAAACAAACCAGAGGGTCACCACAGCCACCACCACCATTACAACTACAGCTTCAGGGATCTTCAAATGGACCAGTAACATCATTACGGACACGTAATCTAGAACATGACACTGAATACATCCTGGACTTCTCCAACCCTACAACTGTAAGACTCATTATATCATATCCAACCCTGCACTGACACTATTTGCAGGCTCACTCTACCCTGGAAGGGGGTCCCTCTCTGTATCACTCCTTCCCAAGGTTTCTTCCTTTCTTTTTTTCTCTCTCCTAGAGTTTTTTTTGTGTGGAGTTTTTCCTTGTGTGCAGAAGGGTCAAGTGTAGGGGGTGTCAACTGTAGGGCCTGTCAAAGCCCATTGAGACATACTGTATGTGATTTTGGGCTATATAAGAAATAAATGTTGTTGTTGTTGTTGTTTTTATGTTTGTTTATGTTTGACTTTGAACGGAGTGCTTTAAAGTGATTTTCAGCGCATGTAAGGCCAAAACATGAAAAAGCTGATTCCGGACAGCAAATTCTAATCTTTTTACAACGTTCTCTTTCTTACAACTTTGAAACTTCATTTCCAAAACAGAAAGTTGAAGATTTCAGCATGTCTCACTTGTTTTCAGCTTGTTTTGTGCAAAAACATGTTTGACCTTGAAAAGGTGACAATCTTTGGATAAAACACTTTCCCTTCAACATTTTCAACATCTAACACTTTGAAATACATAAGAACATAGTAAACTACAAGGAGAAATACAAAGAATGTGAAATTTCATTTGTTTTCGGCTTGTTTTTAGCAAAAACTATGTTTGACCTTGAAAAACACACTTTTTGCTGAAACTACACTTTTCCATCAAAATTTTGCATGTCCAACACTGTGAAACACTTAAGAACATCATTTCTAGCAATATCCTTAAAGAAAATTTGAAGTTTCATTTGTTTTTAGCTTTGTTTATGTTTGACTTTGAACGGAGTGCTTTAAAGTGATTTTCAGCGCGTGTAAGGCCAAAACATGAAAAAGTTGATTACGGACAGCGAATTCTAATCTTTTTACAACGTTCTCTTTCTTACAACTTAGAAACTTCATTTCCAATACAGAAAGTTGAAGATTTCAGCATGTCTCACTTGTTTTCAGCTTGTTTTGTGCAAAAACACGTTTGACCTTGAAAAAGTGACAATCTTTGGATAAAACACTTTCCCTTCAACATTTTCAACATCTAACACTTTGAAATACATAAGAACATAATAAACTAAAAGGAGAAATAAAAAGAATGTGAAATTTCATTTGTGTTCTGCCTGTTTTTAGCAAAACTATGTTTGACCTTGAAAAACTTACTTTTTGCTGAAACTACACTTTTCCATCCAAATTTTGCATGTCCAACACTGTGAAACACTTAAGAACATCATTTCTAGCAGTATCCTTAAAGAAAATTTGAAGTTTCATTTGTTTTTATGTTTGTTTATGTTTGACTTTGAACGGAGTGCTTTAAAAAGATTTTCAGCGCGTGTAAGGCCAAAACATGAAAAAGTTGATTCCGGAAAGAGAATTCTAATCTTTTTACAACGTTCTCTTTTTTACAACTTAGAAACTTCATTTCCAATTCAGAAAGTGTAAGATTTCAGCATGTCTCACTTGTTTTCAGCTTGTTTTGTGCAAAAACACGTTTGACCTTAAAAAGATAAAACACTTTCCCTTCAACATTTTCAACATCTAACACTTTGAAATACATAAGAACATAGTAAACTACAAGGAGAAATAAAAAGAATGTGAAACTTCATTTGTTTTCGGCCTGTTTTTAGCAAAACTATGTTTGACCTTGAAAAACACACTTTTTGCTGAAACTAAACTTTTCCATCAAAATTTTGCATGTCCAAAATTATGAAACACTTAAGAACATCATTTCTAGTAGTATCCTTAAAGAAAATTTGAAGTTTCATTTGTTTTTAGCTTTGTTTATGTTTGACTTTGAACGGAGTGCTTTAAAGTGATTTTCAGCGCGTGTAAGGCCAAAACATGAAAAAGTTGATTCCGGACAGCGAATTCTAATCTTTTTACAACGTTCTCTTTCTTACAACTTAGAAACTTCATTTCCAATACAGAAAGTTGAAGATTTCAGCATGTCTCACTTGTTTTCAGCTTGTTTTGTGCAAAAACACGTTTGACCTTGAAAAAGTGACAATCTTTGGATAAAACACTTTCCCTTCAACATTTTCAACATCTAACACTTTGAAATACATAAGAACATAGTAAACTACAAGGAGAAATAAAAAGAATGTGAAATTTCATTTGTTTTCGGCCTGTTTTTAGCAAAACTATGTTTGACCTTGAAAAACACACTTTTGGCTGAAACTACACTTTTCCATCAAAATTTTGCATGTCCAACACTGTGAAACACTTAAGAACATCATTTCTAGCAGTATCCTTAAAGAAAATGTGAAGTTTCATTTGTTTTTAGCTTTGTTTATGTTTGACTTTGAATGGAGTGCTTTAAAGTGATTTTCAGCGCGTGTAAGGCCAAAACATGAAAAAGTTGATTCCGGACAGCGAATTCTAATCTTTTTACAACGTTCTCTTTCTTACAACTTAGAAACTTCATTTCCAATACAGAAAGTTGAAGATTTCAGCATGTCTCACTTGTTTTCAGCTTGTTTTGTGCAAAAACACGTTTGACCTTGAAAAAGTGACAATCTTTGGATAAAACACTTTCCCTTCAACATTTTCAACATCTAACACTTTGAAATACATAAGAACATAGTAAACTACAAGGAGAAATAAAAAGAATGTGAAATTTCATTTGTTTTCGGCCTGTTTTTAGCAAAACTATGTTTGACCTTGAAAAACACACTTTTGGCTGAAACTACACTTTTCCATCAAAATTTTGCATGTCCAACACTGTGAAACACTTAAGAACATCATTTCTAGCAGTATCCTTAAAGAAAATTTGAAGTTTCATTTGTTTTAGCTTTGTTTATGTTTGACTTTGAACGGAGTGCTTTAAAGTGATTTTCAGCGCGTGTAAGGCCAAAACATGAAAAAGTTGATTCCGGACAGCGAATTCTAATCTTTTTACAACGTTCACTTTCTTACAACTTAGAAACTTCATTTCCAATTCAGAAAGTGTAAGATTTCAGCATGTCTCACTTGTTTTCAGCTTGTTTTGTGCAAAAACACGTTTGACCTTGAAAAAGTGACAATCTTTGGATAAAAAACTTTCCCTTCAACATTTTCAACATCTAACACTTTGAAATACATAAGAACATAGTAAACTACAAGGAGAAATAAAAAGAATGTGAAATTTCATTTGTTTTCGGCCTGTTTTTAGCAAAACTATGTTTGACCTTGAAAAACACACTTTTGCTGAAACTACACTTTTCCATCAAAATTTTGCATGTCCAACACTGTGAAACACTTAAGAACATCATTTCTAGCAGTATCCTTAAAGAAAATTTGAAGTTTCATTTGTTTTTAGCTTTGTTTATGTTTGACTTTGAACGGAGTGCTTTAAAGTGATTTTCAGCGCGTGTAAGGCCAAAACATGAAAAAGTTGATTCCGGACAGCGAATTCTAATCTTTTTACAACGTTCTCTTTCTTACAACTTAGAAACTTCATTTCCAATACAGAAAGTTGAAGATTTCAGCATGTCTCACTTGTTTTCAGCTTGTTTTGTGCAAAAACACGTTTGACCTTGAAAAAGTGACAATCTTTGGATAAAACACTTTCCCTTCAACATTTTCAACATCTAACACTTTGAAATACATAAGAACATAGTAAACTACAAGGAGAAATAAAAAGAATGTGAAATTTCATTTGTTTTCGGCCTGTTTTTAGCAAAACTATGTTTGACCTTGAAAAACACACTTTTGGCTGAAACTACACTTTTCCATCAAAATTTTGCATGTCCAACACTGTGAAACACTTAAGAACATCATTTCTAGCAGTATCCTTAAAGAAAATTTGAAGTTTCATTTGTTTTTAGCTTTGTTTATGTTTGACTTTGAACGGAGTGCTTTAAAGTGATTTTCAGCGCGTGTAAGGCCAAAACATGAAAAAGTTGATTCCGGACAGCGAATTCTAATCTTTTTACAACGTTCTCTTTCTTACAACTTAGAAACTTCATTTCCAATACAGAAAGTTGAAGATTTCAGCATGTCTCACTTGTTTTCAGCTTGTTTTGTGCAAAAACACGTTTGACCTTGAAAAAGTGACAATCTTTGGATAAAACACTTTCCCTTCAACATTTTCAACATCTAACACTTTGAAATACATAAGAACATAGTAAACTACAAGGAGAAATAAAAAGAATGTGAAATTTCATTTGTTTTCGGCCTGTTTTTAGCAAAACTATGTTTGACCTTGAAAAACACACTTTTGGCTGAAACTACACTTTTCCATCAAAATTTTGCATGTCCAACACTGTGAAACACTTAAGAACATCATTTCTAGCAGTATCCTTAAAGAAAATTTGAAGTTTCATTTGTTTTTAGCTTTGTTTATGTTTGACTTTGAACGGAGTGCTTTAAAGTGATTTTCAGCGCGTGTAAGGCCAAAACATGAAAAAGTTGATTACGGACAGCGAATTCTAATCTTTTTACAACGTTCTCTTTCTTACAACTTAGAAACTTCATTTCCAATACAGAAAGTTGAAGATTTCAGCATGTCTCACTTGTTTTCAGCTTGTTTTGTGCAAAAACACGTTTGACCTTGAAAAAGTGACAATCTTTGGATAAAACACTTTCCCTTCAACATTTTCAACATCTAACACTTTGAAATACATAAGAACATAGTAAACTACAAGGAGAAATAAAAAGAATGTGAAATTTCATTTGTTTTCGGCCTGTTTTTAGCAAAACTATGTTTGACCTTGAAAAACACACTTTTGGCTGAAACTACACTTTTCCATCAAAATTTTGCATGTCCAACACTGTGAAACACTTAAGAACATCATTTCTAGCAGTATCCTTAAAGAAAATTTGAAGTTTCATTTGTTTTTAGCTTTGTTTATGTTTGACTTTGAACGGAGTGCTTTAAAGTGATTTTCAGCGCGTGTAAGGCCAAAACATGAAAAAGTTGATTACGGACAGCGAATTCTAATCTTTTTACAACGATTTCTTTCTTACAACTTAGAAACTTCATTTCCAATACAGAAAGTTGAAGATTTCAGCATGTCTCACTTGTTTTCAGCTTGTTTTGTGCAAAAACACGTTTGACCTTGAAAAAGTGACAATCTTTGGATAAAACACTTTCCCTTCAACATTTTCAACATCTAACACTTTGAAATACATAAGAACATAGTAAACTACAAGGAGAAATAAAAAGAATGTGAAATTTCATTTGTTTTCGGCCTGTTTTTAGCAAAACTATGTTTGACCTTGAAAAACACACTTTTGGCTGAAACTACACTTTTCCATCAAAATTTTGCATGTCCAACACTGTGAAACACTTAAGAACATCATTTCTAGCAGTATCCTTAAAGAAAATTTGAAGTTTCATTTGTTTTTAGCTTTGTTTATGTTTGACTTTGAACGGAGTGCTTTAAAGTGATTTTCAGCGCGTGTAAGGCCAAAACATGAAAAAGTTGATTACGGACAGCGAATTCTAATCTTTTTACAACGTTCTCTTTCTTACAACTTAGAAACTTCATTTCCAATACAGAAAGTTGAAGATTTCAGCATGTCTCACTTGTTTTCAGCTTGTTTTGTGCAAAAACACGTTTGACCTTGAAAAAGTGACAATCTTTGGATAAAACACTTTCCCTTCAACATTTTCAACATCTAACACTTTGAAATACATAAGAACATAGTAAACTACAAGGAGAAATAAAAAGAATGTGAAATTTCATTTGTTTTCGGCCTGTTTTTAGCAAAACTATGTTTGACCTTGAAAAACACACTTTTGGCTGAAACTACACTTTTCCATCAAAATTTTGCATGTCCAACACTGTGAAACACTTAAGAACATCATTTCTAGCAGTATCCTTAAAGAAAATTTGAAGTTTCATTTGTTTTTAGCTTTGTTTATGTTTGACTTTGAACGGAGTGCTTTAAAGTGATTTTCAGCGCGTGTAAGGCCAAAACATGAAAAAGTTGATTACGGACAGCGAATTCTAATCTTTTTACAACGTTCTCTTTCTTACAACTTAGAAACTTCATTTCCAATACAGAAAGTTGAAGATTTCAGCATGTCTCACTTGTTTTCAGCTTGTTTTGTGCAAAAACACGTTTGACCTTGAAAAAGTGACAATCTTTGGATAAAACACTTTCCCTTCAACATTTTCAACATCTAACACTTTGAAATACATAAGAACATAGTAAACTACAAGGAGAAATAAAAAGAATGTGAAATTTCATTTGTTTTCGGCCTGTTTTTAGCAAAACTATGTTTGACCTTGAAAAACACACTTTTGGCTGAAACTACACTTTTCCATCAAAATTTTGCATGTCCAACACTGTGAAACACTTAAGAACATCATTTCTAGCAGTATCCTTAAAGAAAATTTGAAGTTTCATTTGTTTTTAGCTTTGTTTATGTTTGACTTTGAACGGAGTGCTTTAAAGTGATTTTCAGCGCGTGTAAGGCCAAAACATGAAAAAGTTGATTACGGACAGCGAATTCTAATCTTTTTACAACGTTCTCTTTCTTACAACTTAGAAACTTCATTTCCAATACAGAAAGTTGAAGATTTCAGCATGTCTCACTTGTTTTCAGCTTGTTTTGTGCAAAAACACGTTTGACCTTGAAAAAGTGACAATCTTTGGATAAAACACTTTCCCTTCAACATTTTCAACATCTAACACTTTGAAATACATAAGAACATAGTAAACTACAAGGAGAAATAAAAAGAATGTGAAATTTCATTTGTTTTCGGCTTGTTTTTAGCAAAACTATGTTTGACCTTGAAAAACACACTTTTGGCTGAAACTACACTTTTCCATCAAAATTTTGCATGTCCAACACTGTGAAACACTTAAGAACATCATTTCTAGCAGTATCCTTAAAGAAAATGTGAAGTTTCATTTGTTTTTAGCTTTGTTTATGTTTGACTTTGAACGGAGTGCTTTAAAGTGATTTTCAGCGCGTGTAAGGCCAAAACATGAAAAAGTTGATTCCGGACAGCGAATTCTAATCTTTTTACAACGTTCTCTTTCTTACAACTTAGAAACTTCATTTCCAATACAGAAAGTTGAAGATTTCAGCATGTCTCACTTGTTTTCAGCTTGTTTTGTGCAAAAACACGTTTGACCTTGAAAAAGTGACAATCTTTGGATAAAACACTTTCCCTTCAACATTTTCAACATCTAACACTTTGAAATACATAAGAACATAGTAAACTACAAGGAGAAATAAAAAGAATGTGAAATTTCATTTGTTTTCGGCTTGTTTTTAGCAAAACTATGTTTGACCTTGAAAAACACACTTTTGGCTGAAACTACACTTTTCCATCAAAATTTTGCATGTCCAACACTGTGAAACACTTAAGAACATCATTTCTAGCAGTATCCTTAAAGAAAATTTGAAGTTTCATTTGTTTTTAGCTTTGTTTATGTTTGACTTTGAACGGAGTGCTTTAAAGTGATTTTCAGCGCGTGTAAGGCCAAAACATGAAAAAGTTGATTACGGACAGCGAATTCTAATCTTTTTACAACGTTCTCTTTCTTACAACTTAGAAACTTCATTTCCAATACAGAAAGTTGAAGATTTCAGCATGTCTCACTTGTTTTCAGCTTGTTTTGTGCAAAAACACGTTTGACCTTGAAAAAGTGACAATCTTTGGATAAAACACTTTCCCTTCAACATTTTCAACATCTAACACTTTGAAATACATAAGAACATAGTAAACTACAAGGAGAAATAAAAAGAATGTGAAATTTCATTTGTTTTCGGCTTGTTTTTAGCAAAACTATGTTTGACCTTGAAAAACACACTTTTGGCTGAAACTACACTTTTCCATCAAAATTTTGCATGTCCAACACTGTGAAACACTTAAGAACATCATTTCTAGCAGTATCCTTAAAGAAAATTTGAAGTTTCATTTGTTTTTAGCTTTGTTTATGTTTGACTTTGAACGGAGTGCTTTAAAGTGATTTTCAGCGCGTGTAAGGCCAAAACATGAAAAAGTTGATTACGGACAGCGAATTCTAATCTTTTTACAACGTTCTCTTTCTTACAACTTAGAAACTTCATTTCCAATACAGAAAGTTGAAGATTTCAGCATGTCTCACTTGTTTTCAGCTTGTTTTGTGCAAAAACACGTTTGACCTTGAAAAAGTGACAATCTTTGGATAAAACACTTTCCCTTCAACATTTTCAACATCTAACACTTTGAAATACATAAGAACATAGTAAACTACAAGGAGAAATAAAAAGAATGTGAAATTTCATTTGTTTTCGGCCTGTTTTTAGCAAAACTATGTTTGACCTTGAAAAACACACTTTTGGCTGAAACTACACTTTTCCATCAAAATTTTGCATGTCCAACACTGTGAAACACTTAAGAACATCATTTCTAGCAGTATCCTTAAAGAAAATTTGAAGTTTCATTTGTTTTTAGCTTTGTTTATGTTTGACTTTGAACGGAGTGCTTTAAAGTGATTTTCAGCGCGTGTAAGGCCAAAACATGAAAAAGTTGATTACGGACAGCGAATTCTAATCTTTTTACAACGTTCTCTTTCTTACAACTTAGAAACTTCATTTCCAATACAGAAAGTTGAAGATTTCAGCATGTCTCACTTGTTTTCAGCTTGTTTTGTGCAAAAACACGTTTGACCTTGAAAAAGTGACAATCTTTGGATAAAACACTTTCCCTTCAACATTTTCAACATCTAACACTTTGAAATACATAAGAACATAGTAAACTACAAGGAGAAATAAAAAGAATGTGAAATTTCATTTGTTTTCGGCCTGTTTTTAGCAAAACTATGTTTGACCTTGAAAAACACACTTTTGGCTGAAACTACACTTTTCCATCAAAATTTTGCATGTCCAACACTGTGAAACACTTAAGAACATCATTTCTAGCAGTATCCTTAAAGAAAATTTGAAGTTTCATTTGTTTTTAGCTTTGTTTATGTTTGACTTTGAACGGAGTGCTTTAAAGTGATTTTCAGCGCGTGTAAGGCCAAAACATGAAAAAGTTGATTACGGACAGCGAATTCTAATCTTTTTACAACGTTCTCTTTCTTACAACTTAGAAACTTCATTTCCAATACAGAAAGTTGAAGATTTCAGCATGTCTCACTTGTTTTCAGCTTGTTTTGTGCAAAAACACGTTTGACCTTGAAAAAGTGACAATCTTTGGATAAAACACTTTCCCTTCAACATTTTCAACATCTAACACTTTGAAATACATAAGAACATAGTAAACTACAAGGAGAAATAAAAAGAATGTGAAATTTCATTTGTTTTCGGCCTGTTTTTAGCAAAACTATGTTTGACCTTGAAAAACACACTTTTGGCTGAAACTACACTTTTCCATCAAAATTTTGCATGTCCAACACTGTGAAACACTTAAGAACATCATTTCTAGCAGTATCCTTAAAGAAAATTTGAAGTTTCATTTGTTTTTAGCTTTGTTTATGTTGACTTTGAACGGAGTGCTTTAAAGTGATTTTCAGCGCGTGTAAGGCCAAAACATGAAAAAGTTGATTCCGGACAGCGAATTCTAATCTTTTTACAACGTTCTCTTTCTTACAACTTAGAAACTTCATTTCCAATACAGAAAGTTGAAGATTTCAGCATGTCTCACTTGTTTTCAGCTTGTTTTGTGCAAAAACACGTTTGACCTTGAAAAAGTGACAATCTTTGGATAAAACACTTTCCCTTCAACATTTTCAACATCTAACACTTTGAAATACATAAGAACATAGTAAACTACAAGGAGAAATAAAAAGAATGTGAAATTTCATTTGTTTTCGGCCTGTTTTTAGCAAAACTATGTTTGACCTTGAAAAACACACTTTTGGCTGAAACTACACTTTTCCATCAAAATTTTGCATGTCCAACACTGTGAAACACTTAAGAACATCATTTCTAGCAGTATCCTTAAAGAAAATTTGAAGTTTCATTTGTTTTTAGCTTTGTTTAGGTTGACTTTGAACGGAGTGCTTTAAAGTGATTTTCAGCGCGTGTAAGGCCAAAACATGAAAAAGTTGATTCCGGACAGCGAATTCTAATCTTTTTACAACGATTTCTTTCTTACAACTTAGAAACTTCATTTCCAATACAGAAAGTTGAAGATTTCAGCATGTCTCACTTGTTTTCAGCTTGTTTTGTGCAAAAACACGTTTGACCTTGAAAAAGTGACAATCTTTGGATAAAACACTTTCCCTTCAACATTTTCAACATCTAACACTTTGAAATACATAAGAACATAGTAAACTACAAGGAGAAATAAAAAGAATGTGAAATTTCATTTGTTTTCGGCCTGTTTTTAGCAAAACTATGTTTGACCTTGAAAAACACACTTTTGGCTGAAACTACACTTTTCCATCAAAATTTTGCATGTCCAACACTGTGAAACACTTAAGAACATCATTTCTAGCAGTATCCTTAAAGAAAATTTGAAGTTTCATTTGTTTTTAGCTTTGTTTATGTTTGACTTTGAACGGAGTGCTTTAAAGTGATTTTCAGCGCGTGTAAGGCCAAAACATGAAAAAGTTGATTCCGGACAGCGAATTCTAATCTTTTTACAACGATTTCTTTCTTACAACTTAGAAACTTCATTTCCAATACAGAAAGTTGAAGATTTCAGCATGTCTCACTTGTTTTCAGCTTGTTTTGTGCAAAAACACGTTTGACCTTGAAAAAGTGACAATCTTTGGATAAAACACTTTCCCTTCAACATTTTCAACATCTAACACTTTGAAATACATAAGAACATAGTAAACTACAAGGAGAAATAAAAAGAATGTGAAATTTCATTTGTTTTCGGCCTGTTTTTAGCAAAACTATGTTTGACCTTGAAAAACACACTTTTGGCTGAAACTACACTTTTCCATCAAAATTTTGCATGTCCAACACTGTGAAACACTTAAGAACATCATTTCTAGCAGTATCCTTAAAGAAAATTTGAAGTTTCATTTGTTTTTAGCTTTGTTTATGGTTGACTTTGAACGGAGTGCTTTAAAGTGATTTTCAGCGCGTGTAAGGCCAAAACATGAAAAAGTTGATTCCGGACAGCGAATTCTAATCTTTTTACAACGATTCTCTTTCTTACAACTTAGAAACTTCATTTCCAATACAGAAAGTTGAAGATTTCAGCATGTCTCACTTGTTTTCAGCTTGTTTTGTGCAAAAACACGTTTGACCTTGAAAAAGTGACAATCTTTGGATAAAACACTTTCCCTTCAACATTTTCAACATCTAACACTTTGAAATACATAAGAACATAGTAAACTACAAGGAGAAATAAAAAGAATGTGAAATTTCATTTGTTTTCGGCCTGTTTTTAGCAAAACTATGTTTGACCTTGAAAAACACACTTTTGGCTGAAACTACACTTTTCCATCAAAATTTTGCATGTCCAACACTGTGAAACACTTAAGAACATCATTTCTAGCAGTATCCTTAAAGAAAATGTGAAGTTTCATTTGTTTTTAGCTTTGTTTATGGTTGACTTTGAACGGAGTGCTTTAAAGTGATTTTCAGCGCGTGTAAGGCCAAAACATGAAAAAGTTGATTCCGGACAGCGAAATCTAATCTTTTTACAACGATTTCTTTCTTACAACTTAGAAACTTCATTTCCAATACAGAAAGTTGAAGATTTCAGCATGTCTCACTTGTTTTCAGCTTGTTTTGTGCAAAAACACGTTTGACCTTGAAAAAGTGACAATCTTTGGATAAAACACTTTCCCTTCAACATTTTCAACATCTAACACTTTGAAATACATAAGAACATAGTAAACTACAAGGAGAAATAAAAAGAATGTGAAATTTCATTTGTTTTCGGCCTGTTTTTAGCAAAACTATGTTTGACCTTGAAAAACACACTTTTGGCTGAAACTACACTTTTCCATCAAAATTTTGCATGTCCAACACTGTGAAACACTTAAGAACATCATTTCTAGCAGTATCCTTAAAGAAAATTTGAAGTTTCATTTGTTTTTAGCTTTGTTTATGTTTGACTTTGAACGGAGTGCTTTAAAGTGATTTTCAGCGCGTGTAAGGCCAAAACATGAAAAAGTTGATTCCGGACAGCGAATTCTAATCTTTTTACAACGTTCTCTTTCTTACAACTTAGAAACTTCATTTCCAATACAGAAAGTTGAAGATTTCAGCATGTCTCACTTGTTTTCAGCTTGTTTTGTGCAAAAACACGTTTGACCTTGAAAAAGTGACAATCTTTGGATAAAACACTTTCCCTTCAACATTTTCAACATCTAACACTTTGAAATACATAAGAACATAGTAAACTACAAGGAGAAATAAAAAGAATGTGAAATTTCATTTGTTTTCGGCCTGTTTTTAGCAAAACTATGTTTGACCTTGAAAAACACACTTTTGGCTGAAACTACACTTTTCCATCAAAATTTTGCATGTCCAACACTGTGAAACACTTAAGAACATCATTTCTAGCAGTATCCTTAAAGAAAATTTGAAGTTTCATTTGTTTTTAGCTTTGTTTATGTTGACTTTGAACGGAGTGCTTTAAAGTGATTTTCAGCGCGTGTAAGGCCAAAACATGAAAAAGTTGATTCCGGACAGCGAATTCTAATCTTTTTACAACATTCTCTTTCTTACAACTTAGAAACTTCATTTCCAATACAGAAAGTTGAAGATTTCAGCATGTCTCACTTGTTTTCAGCTTGTTTTGTGCAAAAACACGTTTGACCTTGAAAAAGTGACAATCTTTGGATAAAACACTTTCCCTTCAACATTTTCAACATCTAACACTTTGAAATACATAAGAACATAGTAAACTACAAGGAGAAATAAAAAGAATGTGAAATTTCATTTGTTTTCGGCCTGTTTTTAGCAAAACTATGTTTGACCTTGAAAAACACACTTTTGGCTGAAACTACACTTTTCCATCAAAATTTTGCATGTCCAACACTGTGAAACACTTAAGAACATCATTTCTAGCAGTATCCTTAAAGAAAATGTGAAGTTTCATTTGTTTTTAGCTTTGTTTATGTTTGACTTTGAACGGAGTGCTTTAAAGTGATTTTCAGCGCGTGTAAGGCCAAAACATGAAAAAGTTGATTCCGGACAGCGAATTCTAATCTTTTTACAACGATTTCTTTCTTACAACTTAGAAACTTCATTTCCAATACAGAAAGTTGAAGATTTCAGCATGTCTCACTTGTTTTCAGCTTGTTTTGTGCAAAAACACGTTTGACCTTGAAAAAGTGACAATCTTTGGATAAAACACTTTCCCTTCAACATTTTCAACATCTAACACTTTGAAATACATAAGAACATAGTAAACTACAAGGAGAAATAAAAAGAATGTGAAATTTCATTTGTTTTCGGCCTGTTTTTAGCAAAACTATGTTTGACCTTGAAAAACACACTTTTGGCTGAAACTACACTTTTCCATCAAAATTTTGCATGTCCAACACTGTGAAACACTTAAGAACATCATTTCTAGCAGTATCCTTAAAGAAAATTGAAGTTTCATTTGTTTTTAGCTTTGTTTATGTTGGAACTTTGAACGGAGTGCTTTAAAGTGATTTTCAGCGCGTGTAAGGCCAAAACATGAAAAAGTTGATTCCGGACAGCGAATTCTAATCTTTTTACAACGATTCTCTTTCTTACAACTTATAAACTTCATTTCCAATACAGAAAGTTGAAGATTTCAGCATGTCTCACTTGTTTTCAGCTTGTTTTGTGCAAAAACACGTTTGACCTTGAAAAAGTGACAATCTTTGGATAAAACACTTTCCCTTCAACATTTTCAACATCTAACACTTTGAAATACATAAGAACATAGTAAACTACAAGGAGAAATAAAAAGAATGTGAAATTTCATTTGTTTTCGGCCTGTTTTTAGCAAAACTATGTTTGACCTTGAAAAACACACTTTTGGCTGAAACTACACTTTTCCATCAAAATTTTGCATGTCCAACACTGTGAAACACTTAAGAACATCATTTCTAGCAGTATCCTTAAAGAAAATTTGAAGTTTCATTTGTTTTTAGCTTTGTTTAGGTTGATTTTGAACGGAGTGCTTTAAAGTGATTTTCAGCGCGTGTAAGGCCAAAACATGAAAAAGTTGATTCCGGACAGCGAATTCTAATCTTTTTACAACGATTTCTTTCTTACAACTTAGAAACTTCATTTCCAATACAGAAAGTTGAAGATTTCAGCATGTCTCACTTGTTTTCAGCTTGTTTTGTGCAAAAACACGTTTGACCTTGAAAAAGTGACAATCTTTGGATAAAACACTTTCCCTTCAACATTTTCAACATCTAACACTTTGAAATACATAAGAACATAGTAAACTACAAGGAGAAATAAAAAGAATGTGAAATTTCATTTGTTTTCGGCCTGTTTTTAGCAAAACTATGTTTGACCTTGAAAAACACACTTTTGGCTGAAACTACACTTTTCCATCAAAATTTTGCATGTCCAACACTGTGAAACACTTAAGAACATCATTTCTAGCAGTATCCTTAAAGAAAATGTGAAGTTTCATTTGTTTTTAGCTTTGTTTAGGTTGATTTTGAACGGAGTGCTTTAAAGTGATTTTCAGCGCGTGTAAGGCCAAAACATGAAAAAGTTGATTCCGGACAGCGAATTCTAATCTTTTTACAACGATTTCTTTCTTACAACTTAGAAACTTCATTTCCAATACAGAAAGTTGAAGATTTCAGCATGTCTCACTTGTTTTCAGCTTGTTTTGTGCAAAAACACGTTTGACCTTGAAAAAGTGACAATCTTTGGATAAAACACTTTCCCTTCAACATTTTCAACATCTAACACTTTGAAATACATAAGAACATAGTAAACTACAAGGAGAAATAAAAAGAATGTGAAATTTCATTTGTTTTCGGCCTGTTTTTAGCAAAACTATGTTTGACCTTGAAAAACACACTTTTGGCTGAAACTACACTTTTCCATCAAAATTTTGCATGTCCAACACTGTGAAACACTTAAGAACATCATTTCTAGCAGTATCCTTAAAGAAAATGTGAAGTTTCATTTGTTTTTAGCTTTGTTTAGGTTGATTTTGAACGGAGTGCTTTAAAGTGATTTTCAGCGCGTGTAAGGCCAAAACATGAAAAAGTTGATTCCGGACAGCGAAATTCTAATCTTTTTACAACGATTCTCTTTCTTACAACTTAGAAACTTCATTTCCAATACAGAAAGTTGAAGATTTCAGCATGTCTCACTTGTTTTCAGCTTGTTTTGTGCAAAAACACGTTTGACCTTGAAAAAGTGACAATCTTTGGATAAAACACTTTCCCTTCAACATTTTCAACATCTAACACTTTGAAATACATAAGAACATAGTAAACTACAAGGAGAAATAAAAAGAATGTGAAATTTCATTTGTTTTCGGCCTGTTTTTAGCAAAACTATGTTTGACCTTGAAAAACACACTTTTGGCTGAAACTACACTTTTCCATCAAAATTTTGCATGTCCAACACTGTGAAACACTTAAGAACATCATTTCTAGCAGTATCCTTAAAGAAAATTTGAAGTTTCATTTGTTTTTAGCTTTGTTTATGTTTGACTTTGAACGGAGTGCTTTAAAGTGATTTTCAGCGCGTGTAAGGCCAAAACATGAAAAAGTTGATTACGGACAGCGAATTCTAATCTTTTTACAACGATTCTCTTTCTTACAACTTAGAAACTTCATTTCCAATACAGAAAGTTGAAGATTTCAGCATGTCTCACTTGTTTTCAGCTTGTTTTGTGCAAAAACACGTTTGACCTTGAAAAAGTGACAATCTTTGGATAAAACACTTTCCCTTCAACATTTTCAACATCTAACACTTTGAAATACATAAGAACATAGTAAACTACAAGGAGAAATAAAAAGAATGTGAAATTTCATTTGTTTTCGGCCTGTTTTTAGCAAAACTATGTTTGACCTTGAAAAACACACTTTTGGCTGAAACTACACTTTTCCATCAAAATTTTGCATGTCCAACACTGTGAAACACTTAAGAACATCATTTCTAGCAGTATCCTTAAAGAAAATGTGAAGTTTCATTTGTTTTTAGCTTTGTTTAGGTTGATTTTGAACGGAGTGCTTTAAAGTGATTTTCAGCGCGTGTAAGGCCAAAACATGAAAAAGTTGATTCCGGACAGCGAAATCTAATCTTTTTACAACGATTTCTTTCTTACAACTTAGAAACTTCATTTCCAATACAGAAAGTTGAAGATTTCAGCATGTCTCACTTGTTTTCAGCTTGTTTTGTGCAAAAACACGTTTGACCTTGAAAAAGTGACAATCTTTGGATAAAACACTTTCCCTTCAACATTTTCAACATCTAACACTTTGAAATACATAAGAACATAGTAAACTACAAGGAGAAATAAAAAGAATGTGAAATTTCATTTGTTTTCGGCCTGTTTTTAGCAAAACTATGTTTGACCTTGAAAAACACACTTTTGGCTGAAACTACACTTTTCCATCAAAATTTTGCATGTCCAACACTGTGAAACACTTAAGAACATCATTTCTAGCAGTATCCTTAAAGAAAATGTGAAGTTTCATTTGTTTTTAGCTTTGTTTAGGTTGACTTTGAACGGAGTGCTTTAAAGTGATTTTCAGCGCATGTAAGGCCAAAACATGAAAAAGTTGATTCCGGACAGCGAAATCTAATCTTTTTACAACGATTTCTTTCTTACAACTTAGAAACTTCATTTCCAATACAGAAAGTTGAAGATTTCAGCATGTCTCACTTGTTTTCAGCTTGTTTTGTGCAAAAACACGTTTGACCTTGAAAAAGTGACAATCTTTGGATAAAACACTTTCCCTTCAACATTTTCAACATCTAACACTTTGAAATACATAAGAACATAGTAAACTACAAGGAGAAATAAAAAGAATGTGAAATTTCATTTGTTTTCGGCCTGTTTTTAGCAAAACTATGTTTGACCTTGAAAAACACACTTTTGGCTGAAACTACACTTTTCCATCAAAATTTTGCATGTCCAACACTGTGAAACACTTAAGAACATCATTTCTAGCAGTATCCTTAAAGAAAATGTGAAGTTTCATTTGTTTTTAGCTTTGTTTAGGTTGACTTTGAACGGAGTGCTTTAAAGTGATTTTCAGCGCGTGTAAGGCCAAAACATGAAAAAGTTGATTCCGGACAGCGAATTCTAATCTTTTTACAACGATTTCTTTCTTACAACTTAGAAACTTCATTTCCAATACAGAAAGTTGAAGATTTCAGCATGTCTCACTTGTTTTCAGCTTGTTTTGTGCAAAAACACGTTTGACCTTGAAAAAGTGACAATCTTTGGATAAAACACTTTCCCTTCAACATTTTCAACATCTAACACTTTGAAATACATAAGAACATAGTAAACTACAAGGAGAAATAAAAAGAATGTGAAATTTCATTTGTTTTCGGCCTGTTTTTAGCAAAACTATGTTTGACCTTGAAAAACACACTTTTGGCTGAAACTACACTTTTCCATCAAAATTTTGCATGTCCAACACTGTGAAACACTTAAGAACATCATTTCTAGCAGTATCCTTAAAGAAAATGTGAAGTTTCATTTGTTTTTAGCTTTGTTTATGGTTGACTTTGAACGGAGTGCTTTAAAGTGATTTTCAGCGCGTGTAAGGCCAAAACATGAAAAAGTTGATTCCGGACAGCGAAATTCTAATCTTTTTACAACGATTTCTTTCTTACAACTTAGAAACTTCATTTCCAATACAGAAAGTTGAAGATTTCAGCATGTCTCACTTGTTTTCAGCTTGTTTTGTGCAAAAACACGTTTGACCTTGAAAAAGTGACAATCTTTGGATAAAACACTTTCCCTTCAACATTTTCAACATCTAACACTTTGAAATACATAAGAACATAGTAAACTACAAGGAGAAATAAAAAGAATGTGAAATTTCATTTGTTTTCGGCCTGTTTTTAGCAAAACTATGTTTGACCTTGAAAAACACACTTTTGGCTGAAACTACACTTTTCCATCAAAATTTTGCATGTCCAACACTGTGAAACACTTAAGAACATCATTTCTAGCAGTATCCTTAAAGAAAATTTGAAGTTTCATTTGTTTTTAGCTTTGTTTAGGTTGATTTTGAACGGAGTGCTTTAAAGTGATTTTCAGCGCGTGTAAGGCCAAAACATGAAAAAGTTGATTCCGGACAGCGAAATTCTAATCTTTTTACAACCATTTCTTTCTTACAACTTAGAAACTTCATTTCCAATACAGAAAGTTGAAGATTTCAGCATGTCTCACTTGTTTTCAGCTTGTTTTGTGCAAAAACACGTTTGACCTTGAAAAAGTGACAATCTTTGGATAAAACACTTTCCCTTCAACATTTTCAACATCTAACACTTTGAAATACATAAGAACATAGTAAACTACAAGGAGAAATAAAAAGAATGTGAAATTTCATTTGTTTTCGGCCTGTTTTTAGCAAAACTATGTTTGACCTTGAAAAACACACTTTTGGCTGAAACTACACTTTTCCATCAAAATTTTGCATGTCCAACACTGTGAAACACTTAAGAACATCATTTCTAGCAGTATCCTTAAAGAAAATGTGAAGTTTCATTTGTTTTTAGCTTTGTTTATGGTTGACTTTGAACGGAGTGCTTTAAAGTGATTTTCAGCGCGTGTAAGGCCAAAACATGAAAAAGTTGATTCCGGACAGCGAAATCTAATCTTTTTACAACGATTTCTTTCTTACAACTTAGAAACTTCATTTCCAATACAGAAAGTTGAAGATTTCAGCATGTCTCACTTGTTTTCAGCTTGTTTTGTGCAAAAACACGTTTGACCTTGAAAAAGTGACAATCTTTGGATAAAACACTTTCCCTTCAACATTTTCAACATCTAACACTTTGAAATACATAAGAACATAGTAAACTACAAGGAGAAATAAAAAGAATGTGAAATTTCATTTGTTTTCGGCCTGTTTTTAGCAAAACTATGTTTGACCTTGAAAAACACACTTTTGGCTGAAACTACACTTTTCCATCAAAATTTTGCATGTCCAACACTGTGAAACACTTAAGAACATCATTTCTAGCAGTATCCTTAAAGAAAATGTGAAGTTTCATTTGTTTTTAGCTTTGTTTAGGTTGATTTTGAACGGAGTGCTTTAAAGTGATTTTCAGCGCGTGTAAGGCCAAAACATGAAAAAGTTGATTCCGGACAGCGAAATCTAATCTTTACAACGATTTCTTTCCAACGATACATAGAACTAACAAGGAGAATAAAAAGAATGGTAAAATTTCATTTGTTTTCGGCATTGTTTTAGCAAAACTATGTTTGACCTTGAAAAACACACTTTGGCTGAAACTACACTTTTCCATCAAAATTTTGCATGTCCACACTGTGAAACACTTAAAAACATCATTTCTAGCAGTATCCTTAAAGAAAATGTGAAGTTTCATTTGTTTTTAGCTTTGTTTATGGTTGACTTGAACGGAGTGCTTTAAAGTGATTTTCAGCGCGTGTAAAGGCCAAACATGAAAAAGTTGATTACGGACAGCGAATTCGAATCTTTTTACAACAGTTTTTCTTACAACTTAGAAACTTCATTTCCAATACAGAAAGTTGAAGATTTCAGCATGTCTCACTTGTTTTCAGCTTGTTTTGTGCAAAAACACGTTTGACCTTGAAAAAGTGACAATCTTTGGATAAAACACTTTCCCTTCAACATTTTCAACATCTAACACTTTGAAATACATAAGAACATAGTAAACTACAAGGAGAAATAAAAAGAATGTGAAATTTCATTTGTTTTCGGCCTGTTTTTAGCAAAACTATGTTTGACCTTGAAAAACACACTTTTGGCTGAAACTACACTTTTCCATCAAAATTTTGCATGTCCAACACTGTGAAACACTTAAGAACATCATTTCTAGCAGTATCCTTAAAGAAAATGTGAAGTTTCATTTGTTTTTAGCTTTGTTTATGGTTGATTTGAACGGAGTGCTTTAAAGTGATTTTCAGCGCGTGTAAGGCCAAAACATGAAAAAGTTGATTCCGGACAGCGAAATCTAATCTTTTTACAACGATTTCTTTCTTACAACTTAGAAACTTCATTTCCAATACAGAAAGTTGAAGATTTCAGCATGTCTCACTTGTTTTCAGCTTGTTTTGTGCAAAAACACGTTTGACCTTGAAAAAGTGACAATCTTTGGATAAAACACTTTCCCTTCAACATTTTCAACATCTAACACTTTGAAATACATAAGAACATAGTAAACTACAAGGAGAAATAAAAAGAATGTGAAATTTCATTTGTTTTCGGCCTGTTTTTAGCAAAACTATGTTTGACCTTGAAAAACACACTTTTGGCTGAAACTACACTTTTCCATCAAAATTTTGCATGTCCAACACTGTGAAACACTTAAGAACATCATTTCTAGCAGTATCCTTAAAGAAAATGTGAAGTTTCATTTGTTTTTAGCTTTGTTTATGGTTGACTTTGAACGGAGTGCTTTAAAGTGATTTTCAGCGCGTGTAAGGCCAAAACATGAAAAAGTTGATTCCGGACAGCGAAATCTAATCTTTTTACAACGATTTCTTTCTTACAACTTAGAAACTTCATTTCCAATACAGAAAGTTGAAGATTTCAGCATGTCTCACTTGTTTTCAGCTTGTTTTGTGCAAAAACACGTTTGACCTTGAAAAAGTGACAATCTTTGGATAAAACACTTTCCCTTCAACATTTTCAACATCTAACACTTTGAAATACATAAGAACATAGTAAACTACAAGGAGAAATAAAAAGAATGTGAAATTTCATTTGTTTTCGGCCTGTTTTTAGCAAAACTATGTTTGACCTTGAAAAACACACTTTTGGCTGAAACTACACTTTTCCATCAAAATTTTGCATGTCCAACACTGTGAAACACTTAAGAACATCATTTCTAGCAGTATCCTTAAAGAAAATGTGAAGTTTCATTTGTTTTTAGCTTTGTTTATGGTTGACTTTGAACGGAGTGCTTTAAAGTGATTTTCAGCGCGTGTAAGGCCAAAACATGAAAAAGTTGATTCCGGACAGCGAAATCTAATCTTTTTACAACGATTTCTTTCTTACAACTTAGAAACTTCATTTCCAATACAGAAAGTTGAAGATTTCAGCATGTCTCACTTGTTTTCAGCTTGTTTTGTGCAAAAACACGTTTGACCTTGAAAAAGTGACAATCTTTGGATAAAACACTTTCCCTTCAACATTTTCAACATCTAACACTTTGAAATACATAAGAACATAGTAAACTACAAGGAGAAATAAAAAGAATGTGAAATTTCATTTGTTTTCGGCCTGTTTTTAGCAAAACTATGTTTGACCTTGAAAAACACACTTTTGGCTGAAACTACACTTTTCCATCAAAATTTTGCATGTCCAACACTGTGAAACACTTAAGAACATCATTTCTAGCAGTATCCTTAAAGAAAATGTGAAGTTTCATTTGTTTTTAGCTTTGTTTATGGTTGACTTTGAACGGAGTGCTTTAAAGTGATTTTCAGCGCGTGTAAGGCCAAAACATGAAAAAGTTGATTCCGGACAGCGAAATCTAATCTTTTTACAACGATTTCTTTCTTACAACTTAGAAACTTCATTTCCAATACAGAAAGTTGAAGATTTCAGCATGTCTCACTTGTTTTCAGCTTGTTTTGTGCAAAAACACGTTTGACCTTGAAAAAGTGACAATCTTTGGATAAAACACTTTCCCTTCAACATTTTCAACATCTAACACTTTGAAATACATAAGAACATAGTAAACTACAAGGAGAAATAAAAAGAATGTGAAATTTCATTTGTTTTCGGCCTGTTTTTAGCAAAACTATGTTTGACCTTGAAAAACACACTTTTGGCTGAAACTACACTTTTCCATCAAAATTTTGCATGTCCAACACTGTGAAACACTTAAGAACATCATTTCTAGCAGTATCCTTAAAGAAAATGTGAAGTTTCATTTGTTTTTAGCTTTGTTTATGGTTGACTTTGAACGGAGTGCTTTAAAGTGATTTTCAGCGCGTGTAAGGCCAAAACATGAAAAAGTTGATTCCGGACAGCGAAATCTAATCTTTTTACAACGATTTCTTTCTTACAACTTAGAAACTTCATTTCCAATACAGAAAGTTGAAGATTTCAGCATGTCTCACTTGTTTTCAGCTTGTTTTGTGCAAAAACACGTTTGACCTTGAAAAAGTGACAATCTTTGGATAAAACACTTTCCCTTCAACATTTTCAACATCTAACACTTTGAAATACATAAGAACATAGTAAACTACAAGGAGAAATAAAAAGAATGTGAAATTTCATTTGTTTTCGGCCTGTTTTTAGCAAAACTATGTTTGACCTTGAAAAACACACTTTTGGCTGAAACTACACTTTTCCATCAAAATTTTGCATGTCCAACACTGTGAAACACTTAAGAACATCATTTCTAGCAGTATCCTTAAAGAAAATGTGAAGTTTCATTTGTTTTTAGCTTTGTTTATGGTTGACTTTGAACGGAGTGCTTTAAAGTGATTTTCAGCGCGTGTAAGGCCAAAACATGAAAAAGTTGATTCCGGACAGCGAAATCTAATCTTTTTACAACGATTTCTTTCTTACAACTTAGAAACTTCATTTCCAATACAGAAAGTTGAAGATTTCAGCATGTCTCACTTGTTTTCAGCTTGTTTTGTGCAAAAACACGTTTGACCTTGAAAAAGTGACAATCTTTGGATAAAACACTTTCCCTTCAACATTTTCAACATCTAACACTTTGAAATACATAAGAACATAGTAAACTACAAGGAGAAATAAAAAGAATGTGAAATTTCATTTGTTTTCGGCCTGTTTTTAGCAAAACTATGTTTGACCTTGAAAAACACACTTTTGGCTGAAACTACACTTTTCCATCAAAATTTTGCATGTCCAACACTGTGAAACACTTAAGAACATCATTTCTAGCAGTATCCTTAAAGAAAATGTGAAGTTTCATTTGTTTTTAGCTTTGTTTATGGTTGATTTTGAACGGAGTGCTTTAAAGTGATTTTCAGCGCGTGTAAGGCCAAAACATGAAAAAGTTGATTCCGGACAGCGAAATCTAATCTTTTTACAACGATTTCTTTCTTACAACTTAGAAACTTCATTTCCAATACAGAAAGTTGAAGATTTCAGCATGTCTCACTTGTTTTCAGCTTGTTTTGTGCAAAAACACGTTTGACCTTGAAAAAGTGACAATCTTTGGATAAAACACTTTCCCTTCAACATTTTCAACATCTAACACTTTGAAATACATAAGAACATAGTAAACTACAAGGAGAAATAAAAAGAATGTGAAATTTCATTTGTTTTCGGCCTGTTTTTAGCAAAACTATGTTTGACCTTGAAAAACACACTTTTGGCTGAAACTACACTTTTCCATCAAAATTTTGCATGTCCAACACTGTGAAACACTTAAGAACATCATTTCTAGCAGTATCCTTAAAGAAAATGTGAAGTTTCATTTGTTTTTAGCTTTGTTTATGGTTGATTTTGAACGGAGTGCTTTAAAGTGATTTTCAGCGCGTGTAAGGCCAAAACATGAAAAAGTTGATTCCGGACAGCGAAATCTAATCTTTTTACAACGATTTCTTTCTTACAACTTAGAAACTTCATTTCCAATACAGAAAGTTGAAGATTTCAGCATGTCTCACTTGTTTTCAGCTTGTTTTGTGCAAAAACACGTTTGACCTTGAAAAAGTGACAATCTTTGGATAAAACACTTTCCCTTCAACATTTTCAACATCTAACACTTTGAAATACATAAGAACATAGTAAACTACAAGGAGAAATAAAAAGAATGTGAAATTTCATTTGTTTTCGGCCTGTTTTTAGCAAAACTATGTTTGACCTTGAAAAACACACTTTTGGCTGAAACTACACTTTTCCATCAAAATTTTGCATGTCCAACACTGTGAAACACTTAAGAACATCATTTCTAGCAGTATCCTTAAAGAAAATGTGAAGTTTCATTTGTTTTTAGCTTTGTTTATGGTTGACTTTGAACGGAGTGCTTTAAAGTGATTTTCAGCGCGTGTAAGGCCAAAACATGAAAAAGTTGATTCCGGACAGCGAAATCTAATCTTTTTACAACGATTTCTTTCTTACAACTTAGAAACTTCATTTCCAATACAGAAAGTTGAAGATTTCAGCATGTCTCACTTGTTTTCAGCTTGTTTTGTGCAAAAACACGTTTGACCTTGAAAAAGTGACAATCTTTGGATAAAACACTTTCCCTTCAACATTTTCAACATCTAACACTTTGAAATACATAAGAACATAGTAAACTACAAGGAGAAATAAAAAGAATGTGAAATTTCATTTGTTTTCGGCCTGTTTTTAGCAAAACTATGTTTGACCTTGAAAAACACACTTTTGGCTGAAACTACACTTTTCCATCAAAATTTTGCATGTCCAACACTGTGAAACACTTAAGAACATCATTTCTAGCAGTATCCTTAAAGAAAATGTGAAGTTTCATTTGTTTTTAGCTTTGTTTATGGTTGACTTTGAACGGAGTGCTTTAAAGTGATTTTCAGCGCGTGTAAGGCCAAAACATGAAAAAGTTGATTCCGGACAGCGAAATCTAATCTTTTTACAACGATTTCTTTCTTACAACTTAGAAACTTCATTTCCAATACAGAAAGTTGAAGATTTCAGCATGTCTCACTTGTTTTCAGCTTGTTTTGTGCAAAAACACGTTTGACCTTGAAAAAGTGACAATCTTTGGATAAAACACTTTCCCTTCAACATTTTCAACATCTAACACTTTGAAATACATAAGAACATAGTAAACTAAAAGGAGAAATAAAAAGAATGTGAAATTTCATTTGTTTTCGGCCTGTTTTTAGCAAAACTATGTTTGACCTTGAAAAACACACTTTTGGCTGAAACTACACTTTTCCATCAAAATTTTGCATGTCCAACACTGTGAAACACTTAAGAACATCATTTCTAGCAGTATCCTTAAAGAAAATGTGAAGTTTCATTTGTTTTTAGCTTTGTTTATGGTTGACTTTGAACGGAGTGCTTTAAAGTGATTTTCAGCGCGTGTAAGGCCAAAACATGAAAAAGTTGATTCCGGACAGCGAAATCTAATCTTTTTACAACGATTTCTTTCTTACAACTTAGAAACTTCATTTCCAATACAGAAAGTTGAAGATTTCAGCATGTCTCACTTGTTTTCAGCTTGTTTTGTGCAAAAACACGTTTGACCTTGAAAAAGTGACAATCTTTGGATAAAACACTTTCCCTTCAACATTTTCAACATCTAACACTTTGAAATACATAAGAACATAGTAAACTACAAGGAGAAATAAAAAGAATGTGAAATTTCATTTGTTTTCGGCCTGTTTTTAGCAAAACTATGTTTGACCTTGAAAAACACACTTTTGGCTGAAACTACACTTTTCCATCAAAATTTTGCATGTCCAACACTGTGAAACACTTAAGAACATCATTTCTAGCAGTATCCTTAAAGAAAATGTGAAGTTTCATTTGTTTTTAGCTTTGTTTATGGTTGATTTTGAACGGAGTGCTTTAAAGTGATTTTCAGCGCGTGTAAGGCCAAAACATGAAAAAGTTGATTCCGGACAGCGAAATCTAATCTTTTTACAACGATTTCTTTCTTACAACTTAGAAACTTCATTTCCAATACAGAAAGTTGAAGATTTCAGCATGTCTCACTTGTTTTCAGCTTGTTTTGTGCAAAAACACGTTTGACCTTGAAAAAGTGACAATCTTTGGATAAAACACTTTCCCTTCAACATTTTCAACATCTAACACTTTGAAATACATAAGAACATAGTAAACTACAAGGAGAAATAAAAAGAATGTGAAATTTCATTTGTTTTCGGCCTGTTTTTAGCAAAACTATGTTTGACCTTGAAAAACACACTTTTGGCTGAAACTACACTTTTCCATCAAAATTTTGCATGTCCAACACTGTGAAACACTTAAGAACATCATTTCTAGCAGTATCCTTAAAGAAAATGTGAAGTTTCATTTGTTTTTAGCTTTGTTTATGGTTGATTTTGAACGGAGTGCTTTAAAGTGATTTTCAGCGCGTGTAAGGCCAAAACATGAAAAAGTTGATTCCGGACAGCGAAATCTAATCTTTTTACAACGATTTCTTTCTTACAACTTAGAAACTTCATTTCCAATACAGAAAGTTGAAGATTTCAGCATGTCTCACTTGTTTTCAGCTTGTTTTGTGCAAAAACACGTTTGACCTTGAAAAAGTGACAATCTTTGGATAAAACACTTTCCCTTCAACATTTTCAACATCTAACACTTTGAAATACATAAGAACATAGTAAACTACAAGGAGAAATAAAAAGAATGTGAAATTTCATTTGTTTTCGGCCTGTTTTTAGCAAAACTATGTTTGACCTTGAAAAACACACTTTTGGCTGAAACTACACTTTTCCATCAAAATTTTGCATGTCCAACACTGTGAAACACTTAAGAACATCATTTCTAGCAGTATCCTTAAAGAAAATGTGAAGTTTCATTTGTTTTTAGCTTTGTTTATGGTTGATTTTGAACGGAGTGCTTTAAAGTGATTTTCAGCGCGTGTAAGGCCAAAACATGAAAAAGTTGATTCCGGACAGCGAAATCTAATCTTTTTACAACGATTTCTTTCTTACAACTTAGAAACTTCATTTCCAATACAGAAAGTTGAAGATTTCAGCATGTCTCACTTGTTTTCAGCTTGTTTTGTGCAAAAACACGTTTGACCTTGAAAAAGTGACAATCTTTGGATAAAACACTTTCCCTTCAACATTTTCAACATCTAACACTTTGAAATACATAAGAACATAGTAAACTACAAAGGAGAAATAAAAAGAATGTGAAATTTCATTTGTTTTCGGCCTGTTTTTAGCAAAACTATGTTTGACCTTGAAAAACACACTTTTGGCTGAAACTACACTTTTCCATCAAAATTTTGCATGTCCAACACTGTGAAACACTTAAGAACATCATTTCTAGCAGTATCCTTAAAGAAAATGTGAAGTTTCATTTGTTTTTAGCTTTGTTTATGGTTGATTTTGAACGGAGTGCTTTAAAGTGATTTTCAGCGCGTGTAAGGCCAAAACATGAAAAAGTTGATTCCGGACAGCGAAATCTAATCTTTTTACAACGATTTCTTTCTTACAACTTAGAAACTTCATTTCCAATACAGAAAGTTGAAGATTTCAGCATGTCTCACTTGTTTTCAGCTTGTTTTGTGCAAAAACACGTTTGACCTTGAAAAAGTGACAATCTTTGGATAAAACACTTTCCCTTCAACATTTTCAACATCTAACACTTTGAAATACATAAGAACATAGTAAACTACAAGGAGAAATAAAAAGAATGTGAAATTTCATTTGTTTTCGGCCTGTTTTTAGCAAAACTATGTTTGACCTTGAAAAACACACTTTTGGCTGAAACTACACTTTTCCATCAAAATTTTGCATGTCCAACACTGTGAAACACTTAAGAACATCATTTCTAGCAGTATCCTTAAAGAAAATGTGAAGTTTCATTTGTTTTTAGCTTTGTTTATGGTTGATTTTGAACGGAGTGCTTTAAAGTGATTTTCAGCGCGTGTAAGGCCAAAACATGAAAAAGTTGATTCCGGACAGCGAAATCTAATCTTTTTACAACGATTTCTTTCTTACAACTTAGAAACTTCATTTCCAATACAGAAAGTTGAAGATTTCAGCATGTCTCACTTGTTTTCAGCTTGTTTTGTGCAAAAACACGTTTGACCTTGAAAAAGTGACAATCTTTGGATAAAACACTTTCCCTTCAACATTTTCAACATCTAACACTTTGAAATACATAAGAACATAGTAAACTACAAGGAGAAATAAAAAGAATGTGAAATTTCATTTGTTTTCGGCCTGTTTTTAGCAAAACTATGTTTGACCTTGAAAAACACACTTTTGGCTGAAACTACACTTTTCCATCAAAATTTTGCATGTCCAACACTGTGAAACACTTAAGAACATCATTTCTAGCAGTATCCTTAAAGAAAATGTGAAGTTTCATTTGTTTTTAGCTTTGTTTATGGTTGATTTTGAACGGAGTGCTTTAAAGTGATTTTCAGCGCGTGTAAGGCCAAAACATGAAAAAGTTGATTCCGGACAGCGAAATCTAATCTTTTTACAACGATTTCTTTCTTACAACTTAGAAACTTCATTTCCAATACAGAAAGTTGAAGATTTCAGCATGTCTCACTTGTTTTCAGCTTGTTTTGTGCAAAAACACGTTTGACCTTGAAAAAGTGACAATCTTTGGATAAAACACTTTCCCTTCAACATTTTCAACATCTAACACTTTGAAATACATAAGAACATAGTAAACTACAAGGAGAAATAAAAAGAATGTGAAATTTCATTTGTTTTCGGCCTGTTTTTAGCAAAACTATGTTTGACCTTGAAAAACACACTTTTGGCTGAAACTACACTTTTCCATCAAAATTTTGCATGTCCAACACTGTGAAACACTTAAGAACATCATTTCTAGCAGTATCCTTAAAGAAAATGTGAAGTTTCATTTGTTTTTAGCTTTGTTTATGGTTGATTTTGAACGGAGTGCTTTAAAGTGATTTTCAGCGCGTGTAAGGCCAAAACATGAAAAAGTTGATTCCGGACAGCGAAATCTAATCTTTTTACAACGATTTCTTTCTTACAACTTAGAAACTTCATTTCCAATACAGAAAGTTGAAGATTTCAGCATGTCTCACTTGTTTTCAGCTTGTTTTGTGCAAAAACACGTTTGACCTTGAAAAAGTGACAATCTTTGGATAAAACACTTTCCCTTCAACATTTTCAACATCTAACACTTTGAAATACATAAGAACATAGTAAACTACAAGGAGAAATAAAAAGAATGTGAAATTTCATTTGTTTTCGGCCTGTTTTTAGCAAAACTATGTTTGACCTTGAAAAACACACTTTTGGCTGAAACTACACTTTTCCATCAAAATTTTGCATGTCCAACACTGTGAAACACTTAAGAACATCATTTCTAGCAGTATCCTTAAAGAAAATGTGAAGTTTCATTTGTTTTTAGCTTTGTTTATGGTTGATTTTGAACGGAGTGCTTTAAAGTGATTTTCAGCGCGTGTAAGGCCAAAACATGAAAAAGTTGATTCCGGACAGCGAAATCTAATCTTTTTACAACGATTTCTTTCTTACAACTTAGAAACTTCATTTCCAATACAGAAAGTTGAAGATTTCAGCATGTCTCACTTGTTTTCAGCTTGTTTTGTGCAAAAACACGTTTGACCTTGAAAAAGTGACAATCTTTGGATAAAACACTTTCCCTTCAACATTTTCAACATCTAACACTTTGAAATACATAAGAACATAGTAAACTACAAGGAGAAATAAAAAGAATGTGAAATTTCATTTGTTTTCGGCCTGTTTTTAGCAAAACTATGTTTGACCTTGAAAAACACACTTTTGGCTGAAACTACACTTTTCCATCAAAATTTTGCATGTCCAACACTGTGAAACACTTAAGAACATCATTTCTAGCAGTATCCTTAAAGAAAATGTGAAGTTTCATTTGTTTTTAGCTTTGTTTATGGTTGATTTTGAACGGAGTGCTTTAAAGTGATTTTCAGCGCGTGTAAGGCCAAAACATGAAAAAGTTGATTCCGGACAGCGAAATCTAATCTTTTTACAACGATTTCTTTCTTACAACTTAGAAACTTCATTTCCAATACAGAAAGTTGAAGATTTCAGCATGTCTCACTTGTTTTCAGCTTGTTTTGTGCAAAAACACGTTTGACCTTGAAAAAGTGACAATCTTTGGATAAAACACTTTCCCTTCAACATTTTCAACATCTAACACTTTGAAATACATAAGAACATAGTAAACTACAAGGAGAAATAAAAAGAATGTGAAATTTCATTTGTTTTCGGCCTGTTTTTAGCAAAACTATGTTTGACCTTGAAAAACACACTTTTGGCTGAAACTACACTTTTCCATCAAAATTTTGCATGTCCAACACTGTGAAACACTTAAGAACATCATTTCTAGCAGTATCCTTAAAGAAAATGTGAAGTTTCATTTGTTTTTAGCTTTGTTTATGGTTGATTTTGAACGGAGTGCTTTAAAGTGATTTTCAGCGCGTGTAAGGCCAAAACATGAAAAAGTTGATTCCGGACAGCGAAATCTAATCTTTTTACAACGATTTCTTTCTTACAACTTAGAAACTTCATTTCCAATACAGAAAGTTGAAGATTTCAGCATGTCTCACTTGTTTTCAGCTTGTTTTGTGCAAAAACACGTTTGACCTTGAAAAAGTGACAATCTTTGGATAAAACACTTTCCCTTCAACATTTTCAACATCTAACACTTTGAAATACATAAGAACATAGTAAACTACAAGGAGAAATAAAAAGAATGTGAAATTTCATTTGTTTTCGGCCTGTTTTTAGCAAAACTATGTTTGACCTTGAAAAACACACTTTTGGCTGAAACTACACTTTTCCATCAAAATTTTGCATGTCCAACACTGTGAAACACTTAAGAACATCATTTCTAGCAGTATCCTTAAAGAAAATGTGAAGTTTCATTTGTTTTTAGCTTTGTTTATGGTTGATTTTGAACGGAGTGCTTTAAAGTGATTTTCAGCGCGTGTAAGGCCAAAACATGAAAAAGTTGATTCCGGACAGCGAAATCTAATCTTTTTACAACGATTTCTTTCTTACAACTTAGAAACTTCATTTCCAATACAGAAAGTTGAAGATTTCAGCATGTCTCACTTGTTTTCAGCTTGTTTTGTGCAAAAACACGTTTGACCTTGAAAAAGTGACAATCTTTGGATAAAACACTTTCCCTTCAACATTTTCAACATCTAACACTTTGAAATACATAAGAACATAGTAAACTACAAAGAGAAATAAAAAGAATGTGAAATTTCATTTGTTTTCGGCCTGTTTTTAGCAAAACTATGTTTGACCTTGAAAAACACACTTTTGGCTGAAACTACACTTTTCCATCAAAATTTTGCATGTCCAACACTGTGAAACACTTAAGAACATCATTTCTAGCAGTATCCTTAAAGAAAATGTGAAGTTTCATTTGTTTTTAGCTTTGTTTATGGTTGATTTTGAACGGAGTGCTTTAAAGTGATTTTCAGCGCGTGTAAGGCCAAAACATGAAAAAGTTGATTCCGGACAGCGAAATCTAATCTTTTTACAACGATTTCTTTCTTACAACTTAGAAACTTCATTTCCAATACAGAAAGTTGAAGATTTCAGCATGTCTCACTTGTTTTCAGCTTGTTTTGTGCAAAAACACGTTTGACCTTGAAAAAGTGACAATCTTTGGATAAAACACTTTCCCTTCAACATTTTCAACATCTAACACTTTGAAATACATAAGAACATAGTAAACTACAAGAGAAATAAAAAGAATGTGAAATTTCATTTGTTTTCGGCCTGTTTTTAGCAAAACTATGTTTGACCTTGAAAAACACACTTTTGGCTGAAACTACACTTTTCCATCAAAATTTTGCATGTCCAACACTGTGAAACACTTAAGAACATCATTTCTAGCAGTATCCTTAAAGAAAATGTGAAGTTTCATTTGTTTTTAGCTTTGTTTATGGTTGATTTTGAACGGAGTGCTTTAAAGTGATTTTCAGCGCGTGTAAGGCCAAAACATGAAAAAGTTGATTCCGGACAGCGAAATCTAATCTTTTTACAACGATTTCTTTCTTACAACTTAGAAACTTCATTTCCAATACAGAAAGTTGAAGATTTCAGCATGTCTCACTTGTTTTCAGCTTGTTTTGTGCAAAAACACGTTTGACCTTGAAAAAGTGACAATCTTTGGATAAAACACTTTCCCTTCAACATTTTCAACATCTAACACTTTGAAATACATAAGAACATAGTAAACTACAAGGAGAAATAAAAAGAATGTGAAATTTCATTTGTTTTCGGCCTGTTTTTAGCAAAACTATGTTTGACCTTGAAAAACACACTTTTGGCTGAAACTACACTTTTCCATCAAAATTTTGCATGTCCAACACTGTGAAACACTTAAGAACATCATTTCTAGCAGTATCCTTAAAGAAAATGTGAAGTTTCATTTGTTTTTAGCTTTGTTTATGGTTGATTTTGAACGGAGTGCTTTAAAGTGATTTTCAGCGCGTGTAAGGCCAAAACATGAAAAAGTTGATTCCGGACAGCGAAATCTAATCTTTTTACAACGATTTCTTTCTTACAACTTAGAAACTTCATTTCCAATACAGAAAGTTGAAGATTTCAGCATGTCTCACTTGTTTTCAGCTTGTTTTGTGCAAAAACACGTTTGACCTTGAAAAAGTGACAATCTTTGGATAAAACACTTTCCCTTCAACATTTTCAACATCTAACACTTTGAAATACATAAGAACATAGTAAACTACAAGGAGAAATAAAAAGAATGTGAAATTTCATTTGTTTTCGGCCTGTTTTTAGCAAAACTATGTTTGACCTTGAAAAACACACTTTTGGCTGAAACTACACTTTTCCATCAAAATTTTGCATGTCCAACACTGTGAAACACTTAAGAACATCATTTCTAGCAGTATCCTTAAAGAAAATGTGAAGTTTCATTTGTTTTTAGCTTT